>NW_024357836.1:1004788-1053736 GCF_014805655.1 Passer montanus
CCCTCAGCACCCCCCGCGACCCCTCCCCATCCTCCGGCCTCGCTGCGCCCCGAAACTGATCAGCCCCCAGTGCAGCCCCACCAGAGCACCCCAAAATATCCCAAATGCACCCCCAAAACACCCCCAGAGCACCCCAAAACATCCCAAGAGCACCCCCAGTGCACCCTAAAACACCCCAGAGCACCCCAAAACACCCCCAGAGCACCCCAAAACACCCCCAGTGCACCCCAAAATATCCCCAGCGCACCCCAAAATATCCCCAGCGCACCCCAAAACATCCCAAGAGCACCCCCAGAGCACCCCAAAACGCCCCCCGAGCCCCCCCGTACCTGCTGGGGCTCCCCGGCGCCGCCCGGGGGGGTCCCGGGGCCGTCAGGGGCTGCGGGGCCGGGGCCGGGCGCGGGGGGGGTCCGGGGGTCCGGGGGCCATGGGCTTCCCTCCACGCCTGGCCGGGGGACACGCGGCGTCAGGGGGTCCCCAAAGCCCCCCGGTGACACGCTGGGGACCCCCGGAGCTGGCACAGCCCGGGAGGGTCCTGCCCTGGCAGTGCCACCCCCCGGGGCACACTGTCCCCTGCAGCGGCGAGCGCCGGGCACGAGGGGATGGCACGGCAGTGTCCCCATAACATAAGGGACTGGCACGGCAGTGTCCCCTTGGCACGAGGGGATGGCACAGCAATGTCCCTGTTCAAGAGTGGCACCGCACCGATGACCCCATTGCATGCAGGGCCCTGTTGCACCAAGAACCCCAGTGCACGAGGGGCTGCACCACACAAAAATCCCATTGCACGAGGGGTTACATCCCATAAAAACCCCATTGCACGAGGGGTTACATCCCATAAAAACCCCATTGCACGAGGGGTTACATCCCATAAAAACCCCAGCGCACGGGTGGCTGTGTGACACTAAAACCCCATTGCACGCAGGGGCTGCACCACACAAAAATCCCATTGCACCAGGGGCTCCCCTGCACCAACAACCCCAGTGCACGAGGGGTTAAAACACATGGAAACCCCATTGCACGGGGATGGGATTGTATGGGATTGACCATATAAAAACCCCATTGCACACAGGGCTGCCCCATACAAATAACCCCGTTGCACGTGGGGTTACATCCCATAAAAACCCCATTGCACGAGGGGCTGTGTCCCACTAAACCCCCTTAGCAGAGGGCTGCACCGTACAAAAAAACCCACATCATGAGGGGATGCACCCTAAAAAAACCCCACAGCACGGGGGTTGTGTGACACTAAAACCCCATTGCAGCAGGGACTGCACCACACAAAAATCCCATTGCATGGGGGGGCTGCGTCACACTGAAACCCCATAGCGCTAAAACCCCATTGCACGAGGGGTTACATCCCATAAAAACCCCAGTGCACGAGGGGCTCTGTCACACCAAAACCCCACTGCATGAGGGGTTACATCCCGTAAAAACCCCAGTGCACAAGGGGTTACATCCCATAAAAACCCCAGTGCACGAGGGGCTCTGTCACACCAAAACCCCACTGCACGAGGGGTTACATCCCGTAAAAACCCCATTGCACAAGGGGCCCTATTGCACCAACAACCCCCTTCCACGAGGGGCTGCACCACACTAAAACCCCATACCACGGGGGGCTGTGTCACACTAAAATCCCGCTGCGCAAGGGGTTATTACATCCCATACAAACCCCAGTGCACGAGGGGCTCTGTCACACCAAAACCCCACTGCACGAGGGGTTACATCCCGTAAAAACCCCATTGCACAAGGGGCCCTATTGCACCAACAACCCCCTTCCACGAGGGGCTGCACCACACTAAAACCCCATACCACGGGGGGCTGTGTCACACTAAAATCCCGCTGCGCAAGGGGTTACATCACACTAAAACCCCGTTCCACAAGGGGCTGCACCGTACCAAAAACCCCATAGCATGGGTGGCTGTGTCACACCAAAACCCCATTGCTGAGGGGCCCTATAGCACCAAGAAACCTGTTCCACGAGGGGCTGCTTCACACCAAAACCCCACAGCATGAGGGGTTACATCACACCAAAACCCCATTCCATGGGGGGCTGTCACACCAGAACCCCACAGCATGGGGGACAGCGTGACACCAAAACCCCACAGCACAGGGGGTTGTCACACAATACCCCACAGCCTTGGGGTGTGGGGTTTTGTGTGACGAGCATGAGCGGCCCCACTGCTCCCCCCCATCGCCGCCCCACAAAACCCCCCTCACACAACCCCCCAAACCCCACAAACCCCACAGGAGCCCCGCGGGCGCTCCCCCATCCCTGCAGCGCCTCCCCGGCTTCGGGAGCTGTCGCCACCAGCAGGGGACAGTCCCCCTGTCCCCCTGTCCCCCTGTCCCTATTCCCGGGGCCCGCGGGGGTCCCGCGCTCCCGGAGCCGCCCCCGGAGCCGCCCCCGGTGCCCCGGGAGCGGGGCCGGGCCTGGCTCCCCTCCAGGACCGGATCGTTTTCTCTCCGTTCTGCCAAATTTATCGCAGGAAAATGGGCTCCCGTTTCCTTCTCACATCCGAAAAACCGCAGCGGGCAGGGCCGGGGGGGGAATGCTCCCCCCGCACCCTTCAGCGCCCTGCCCCGAGGCTGTGCCCGGCCCCACAGCCGGGAAAAGTTTTTGTCACCTCAGATGGGGCTGGGTGAGGCCACCGCGGGCTGGGGACAGTAAATATTTCATCGGGCACCGCTCCGTGGTGGCTTCACTGCTCCGGATGGCGGCAGAAGGGCCCGGATCCATCTTCCCCCTGCCCGAGCATCCTCGGGGATGGATCCCGCATCGCGGGGAGGCCTCATGTCCCCGTCCCTGTCCCTGTCCCCATCCCCTGGCCCCATCCCTGGCCCTGTGCCTGTCCCCTATTCCTGTCCCTGTCCCTATTCCTGTCCCCTCTCCCTGTCCCCTATTCCCTATTCCTGTCCTCTGTCCCTGTCCCCATCCCCTGTCCCTGTGCCTGTCCCCTATTCCCAATTCCTGTCCCTGCCCCTATTCCTGTCCCCTATTCCCTATTCCTGTCCCTGTCCCCATCCTCTATCCGTGTCCCTGTTTCTATCCCCTGTCCCCTGCCCCTGTCCCCAAGGGGACGCCCTGCCTGGTGGCCGCATGCCCAGGGTGGGGTGCACAGGGTGGTCCTGCCTGTCCCCATTGTCCCCAAGGCGTGGATGGGCATGGGGACACGGCAGGTCCACGGTCACCGCGTGTCCTTGAGCCACAGCCACCAACGTCCCTGCTCCGGGAGGTGACACGGCCGCAGGACACCGCGGGTGGCTCTGCCACCCCCCACACGGTGACAATGGACAAGGGGGAGCAGCAGATGCCACCACGCTGGGGCAGGACCCTCGGGAGGGGACAGCAAAGGGGTCGTGAGGGTGACACCGGCCGCGACAGCACTTCCCGCGGCAGGGACAGGCGTGGGGACACCACGGCCAGGCTGCAGCGCCCCGGGGGTGACAGCGGGGTGGCATCGGCGACAAGGGGAGCAACTGCAGAGGAGGGGGGGGGCGCGGCCATAAATAGCGGCTGATTTATTCATTTATTCATTTATCCCCCCTCGCTAATTCCTGCCCGGGCACCGCGGGGGATGGGGCAGCGCTGCGGGTGGCACCGCGGGGACAGCGGGGTGACCCGGCCCGGGGTCACCGGGGCTCCCCGCCAGTCGCCGCCGCGGCCCGGGGGCACCAAGTGCGTCAGACCCCCGGCTGCCCCCCCCAAATCCACCGCGTGGCCCCGGTTCCTGCCGCCGCCGCCAAGCCCGGGCCATATGTCCCAGGCCGGGAGCAGCTGGCGGTGCCCGCGGGAGCCCCCGGCCCCCGCTGCCCGCCCGCGGCGAGGGGCGGGCCGGGGGCGGCACCGCGCTGCCCCCGAGGCCAGGGCAGGGGGGCTCGCTGGGCTTGGGGGGGACACGGAACCGGCGGGACGAGGCCACGCCGCTCCCCAAAAAGCAGCGGGATGGCTCAGCCCAGCCGTGCCACCGGGGGACCCCCGGGGGTGGCAACGCCCGCGACCCCCCGGTCCCCCCGTGCCGCCCCCCTGGCACGGCGGGGTGGGGGCAGAGGGGCAGCGCCCGGCGCTGGGGGGTTTCCCCCACGCAGGAACGAGCCCGGTGCCATCCGTGGGGCGTCCGTGTGTCCCCCCGGAGCGCAGGGAGGTGGCAGACCCGCGGGGACACGCGGGGACACCCGCAGCTCCCCGGACCCGCCGCGACGCCGGGGAATCCCCGCCTGGCGCCGGGGTCTCCCCGAGAAAATCCCTCCGCAGAGCCCCGCCGGGACACCCGGCACCGCCGCTGCACCGGGGGACACGGCCACCGCCCCCGTGTCCCCGGGGGTGGCAGGGACAGCCGCGATCCCCCCTCGCGACACCCCCAACCCAAGGGGGGACCCCATCCCCATCCCGCCCGCCGCGGGAGGGGACGCGCGGCCGGGGACACCGTACCTGTGTGGGGCTGGGCTGGGGGGTCCCGGGGGGTGCAGCGGGGGGGTCCGGGCTCCCCACGCCCCCCCCTTGGCCGCCACCGCGCCGGCGTCCCCAGACAAAGCCGCCACCGCGCCGGGCTCTCCCTGCGCCTCCCCCACTCTCGGCTCGAAAGGACAAAGCCGCTCCGCCTGGCTGCCCCCGCCGGGCCACCGCGACCCCCGCCCGGGGCCACCCGGGGGGGACACGGCCGTGCCCGCCCCCCCGGCACCGCCACAAAGCCCTCGGACAGGGGGGGTCCCCCAAAGCTCGCCCACGCCCTCGCGGAGCCCGGCGTCCCCACTGCAGGGCGGGGGTCCCCACCCTGAGGAGGGGTCCCCGCGGTGTCCCCCCCACCAGCGCAGGGTCCCCAGCGGTGCGCCAAGGTCACCGGGAAGGTCGCGGGGGGCGGGAAGGCCCCCGTGTGTCCCCACGGTCCCCGCCTCGACGGCTGCACGTCGAAGGCACGAGGGCCACGCGGGGCGCGGAGCCCCCGGAGCCCCCCCGGGCCCGCCGGATCCGGTGGCGGAGGACGCGCCACCCCGGTGTCACAGCCGTGTTTGTGGCCCGGGGTCCCCCTGCTTTTGGGGGCTCCTGAGCCGGGTGTCACCCCGCTGTGCCATCGGTGTCACTCCCCAGTGCCACCAGTGCCACCCCGCTGTGCCATCGGTGTCACTCCCCAGTGCCACCAGTGCCACCCCGCTGTGCCATCGGTGTCACTCCCCAGTGCCACCAGTGCCATCCCAGCAGCTGGCGGCCAAACCCAGGGGAGCCCCGAGTGCCGCCAAGCCCTCAGCCGTGCTCACGCCTTTGGTGACAGCAGCCACATTGTCCCCAAGGACGGGAACCCCCAAATCCCCCGACTCCATCAGCCGGGGGTGCCCCGCGCAGCCGAACCCCGCAGGGAGGGGCGTCCCTGATGTCCCCACACCAGGGAGGGAGTCCCCAGTGTCCCCACACCACAACACCCCCCAGACAGGACATCCCCGCTGTCCCCACCCTCGTCACCCCCCAGGCAGGACATCTCGGCTGTCCCCACACCCCCAGCGAGGGAGTCCCCGCTGTCCCCACACCGGGGAACGCCACGCGCGGGGTCCCCCCCGCTGCCACCCCCGGGGTGTCCCCCCCTCCGCCGCCACCCCCGGGGTGTCCCCCGCTCCGCCGCCACCCCCGCGCCCGCTCACTTGTCACGGCCCCGGTGCCACGGGGAGCGTCGGGGGGCGCGGGGGGCGGCGGGGACACGCGGCGGGGGCGGCGGGCGCTGCCGGCTCCGGGCTCGGCGGAGCGACACTGGCGACAACGGCAGCGTGCGGGGGGGGCCGGGGGCTTCCCCGCCCCACGCCCCCGCGTCCCCCCCCGGCAGGGCAGTGACCTTGAGGCCGCGGCGCTGGCGGTGGGTGGCAGCCCGCGATATTTTTAGCCGGGCGCTGTCACTCCCAGCGCGTCCTCATTGTCACCGCCGGGGGCTCCTCCCGCGCCCCCCCCTCCCGCCCCCCGCCGCACCGGAGGGGGCTGAGCAGGCCCCGGACACCCCCGAGCCTCTGAACACCGGGGAACCCCGGTTTTGGGGGGGGGATTCCCGGTTTTTGGGGGATGATGCCCGGTTTTGGGGGGGGGTCTCGGTGCCAGCCGCCCCCGCATGTCCCCCCCCGCTCGTTGCCATGGCAATGCCCCATTCCCCCCCCCCACCTCCAGTGATGGAAAAAGGGGGAGGGGAGTCCCGGAGGGGGGAGGGGCGGGGAATCCCCTCCCTTCTTCGCCCCTCCCCCACTGCGGCGGGGATCCCCGAGGTGGGGGGGGACACCGGGACCCTCCCCGCACTGCGGGATTCCCCAAAATCCCGTGGGAAACGGGGGATCCCCCGCTAATCCCGCCCCTCCCCCCGCGGGGGGATTCCCCCCTTTAATGGGGACCCCCGGCACGGAGGGGATCCCCCAAATCCCCTAAAGCACAGCGGGGGACCCCGGAAACGCTTTGGGGTGCCCTCAATCCCCCCTGATCCCATGGGGCTGATCTGGGGGGGAGAGGGGACACCGGGAATGGGACTGGGAATGGGAAAGGGGAATGGGATTGGGGTTGGGAATGGGGAACAGGGAATGGGAACGGGGATGGGATTGGGAATGGGAAAGGGGATGGGATTGGGAATGGGAACGGGGAATGGGATTGGGAATGGGAATGGGGAACAGGAATGGGAACAGGGAATGGAAACGGGGATGGGATTGGGAACGGGGATGGGATTGGGAATGGGAAAGGGGAATGGGATTGGGGTTGGGGTTGGGAATGGGGAATGGGGAACAGGGAATGGGAATGGGGATGGGATTGGTGTTGGGAATGGGATTGGGGTTGGGAATGGGGAACGGGAATGGGGAACAGGGAATGGGAATGGGGATGGGATTGGGAATGGGAAAGGGGAATGGGATTGGGGTAGGGAATGGGGAACAGGAATGGGGAACAGGGAATGGAAACGGGGATCGGATTGGGAATGGGAAAGGGGAACAGGGAATGGAAATGGGGATGGGATTGGGAACGGGGATGGGATTGGGAATGGGAACGGGGAACAGGGAATGGGAATGGGATTGGGAATGGGAAAGGGGAATGGGATTGGTGTTGGGAATGGGGAACAGGAATGGGGATGGGAATGGGGAACAGGATTGGGAATGGGAAAGGGGAACGGGAATGGGGACGGGGATGGGATTCGGAATGGGGAATGGGAAAGGGGAACAGGGCATGGGAACGGGGAATGGCAACGGGAAAGAATGGAGATGGGGAATGGGAAGGGGGTATGGGAATGTGGATAGGGCACGGGGATGGGAATGAGGAATGGGAACAGGGATGGGAAAAGGAAGGGAATTTGGAAGGGGAGAGGAATGGGAATTGGAATTCCCAGGATGGGAACAGGGGGAGCCAGGAAGGGTTCCCAGCTCCCAGGGGTTCCTCATTCCAGGAGCAGCGGGAATGGGGGATTCCCCCCCCAGGAACAGCCCAGGGGGTCCCAGGGAAACTCCCCAGTCCAAGCAGGAATCCCACCCCCAATTCCAGCGGGATCTTCCACATTTTCAGGGATAAAACTGAGCAAGGAGGGAAAGAATCCCCCCAAACCCTTCCCAAGTTACTCCTTCCCCAATTTAATGGGATTTTTTTTTTTCTTTAAATTTTTAATTGGATTCAAACACACCAAACTCACACAAAGGGATGATGGGGGGGGGGTCACTCCTCCCTGGCTGGATTTGGGAATTCTGGGATGTGGGAACAGGGCCCAGCCCAGGGGGGGCAGCCCCAAAAAGAGGGAAAAGGATGAGGCTGGATGAATCCCATGGGATTTTGGGAAGTTGGGTGGCACCTCCAGGCCGATTCCTGGGAAGGAATTTCATTCCCAAAGGATGGGAATCCCTCCTCCGAGTGGATTTGGGGCTCCAGCATTCCAGGGGACAGTGGGAATGTCACCTGGAGTGCCTGTCCCCCCTGGGAAAGGCTTTTCCCACTCCCCCGAGGGATTTTCCCTCTTCCCAACACTTCTGCCCCAATCCCAAAGGAAACAGGACCAAGGATAGCCCAAACCCCAAAGGAAATGGCACCAGGGACCTCAGGGATGAGCCAATCCCAAAGGAAATGGGAGCAGGGATTTCAGGGACATCCCAATCCCAAAGGAAATGGCACCAGTCCCAAAGGAAATGGGAGAAGGGATTTCAGGGATATCCCAATCCCAAAGAAACAGAAGCAGGAATTTCAGGGATATCCCAATCCCAAAGGAAACAGGAGCAGGGATCTCAGGGATATCCCAATCCCAAAACAAACAGGAGCAGGATTTCAGGGACATCCCAGTTCCAGAGGAAACAGGAGCAGGAATTTCAGGGACATCCCAAAGCAAAGAGGAGCAGGCAGGACTTTCAGGGATATCCCAAAGGAAACAGAACCAGGATTTCAGGGACATCCCAGGAGCAGGTATTTCAGGGATATCCCAATCCCAAAGAAACAGGAACAGGGATTTCAGGGACTTCCCAAAGGAAATAGGAGCAGGGATCTCAGAGATATCCCAATCCCAAGGAAACAGGAGCAGGATTTCAAGGCTATCCCAAAGAAACAGGAGCAGGATCTCAGGGATATCCCAATCCCAAAGCAAACAGGAGCAGGAATTTCAGGGACATCCCAAAGCAAAGAGGAGCAGGGATCTCAGGGATATCCCAATCCCAAAACAAACAGGAGCAGGATTTCAGGGACATCCCAGTTCCAGAGGAAACAGGAGCAGGAATTTCAGGGACATCCCAAAGCAAAGAGGAGCAGGGATCTCAGGGCTATCCCAAAGAAACAGGAGCAGGGATCTCAGGGATATCCCAAAGAAACAGGAGCAGGGATCTCAGGGCTATCCCAATCCCAACCCCAAAGCAAACAGGAGCAGGATTTCAGGGATATATCCCAAAGACCCAGGAGCAGGGATCTCAGGGACATCCCAATCCCAAAGAACCAGGAGCAGGATCTCAGGCGAGACCCAGGCTCTGGCATCTCTTCGGGCTCACACCCCAGGAGCACTTTCCACGTGACAACTCCAGAATCCCACGGAGGGGACGCCGAGGGCAGCCGGGAGCTGCTTCCCGCAGGGAATTCCAGGAAGGAGAAGGCGCCATCAGTCCGACCTCCAGCTCGCCCCAAACCCACGGCGGGGAGAGAGAGAGAGACACAAAAAACCCCAAAAGGCCCACGGGGGCCGGTCCTGGCGGGGATCCCAGTCCGGGCAGCTGCCTAGGGGTGGCTGTTGTAGGGTTTGTGCCGCTGGTTCAGGGGGTTCTCGGGGGACCTCATCCACTCCTTCTTGAGCAGCTGGCGCAGCTGGCTCAGCCGCATGTTGGGGTTGTCCCGCCGCAGCCGCGGCAGCTGCAGCTCCTCGAAGGCGGCGAAGGCGGCGCGGAGACGGCGCTCGGGGTGGCGCTCCAGGGGCTGGGACACGCTGGGGACACAGGGACATGGTCACAGGGGATAGGGACACACTGGGGACACAGGGACACGGTCACGGGGGTGGGACATGGTCACGGGGGGATGGGACACGCTGGGACACGCTGGGGACACAGGGACACGGTCACGGGGTGGGACATGGTCACGGGGGGATGGGGACATGGTCACGGGGGGATGGGACACGCGGGTGGGACACACTGGGGACAGAGGGGACACGGTCACGGGGGGATGGGGACATGCTGGGGACAGAGGGACACAGTCAAGGAGGGTGGGACATGGTGGGGACAGAGGGACACGGTCACGGGGGATAGGGACACACTGGGGACACAGGGACATAGTCACAGAGGGTGGGACACACTGGGGACAGAGGGACACGGTCATGGGGGGTGGGGACATGGTCACAGGGGGATGGGACACACTGGGACACGCTGGGGACACAGGGACATAGTCACAGAGGGCGGGACACACTGGGGACAGAGGGACACGGTCATGGGGGGTGGGGACATGCTTGGGACAGGGGGGGACATGGTCGGGGGGACAGGGACATGGGGGACAGGGACATGCTGGGGACAGGAACATGGTCAGGAGAGAAGGGGGACACGCTGAGGACAGAGCAGGACATGGTCATAGGGGGACAGGGACACAGTCAGAGGGGGACGGGGACATGCTGGGGACAGGGAGGGACATGATCCCAAAGGAAACGGCACCAGGGACAGCCTGATCCCAAGGGAAATGGAATCAGGGACCCCCCCAATCCCACAGGAGCCCCCCAGGAATTCCATGGACACCCCAAGCCCACAGGAACCCCCCAGGAATTCCAGGGACACCCCAATCCCACAGGATCTCCCGGATCCCCCAGTCCCACAGCACCTCCATCCCTCCCACCCCAAATCCCGGATTCCCGCCGGGATCCGAACCCCGGGGGGGTTCAGGGACCATCCCTGGGGGATTCTGGGGGGATTTGGGGGGATTTTGGGGTCGGGGCGCACCTGAGGGCGGCGATGGCGTCCTCGATGCTGCGCGCCTCCACAGCGCCCTCCTCAGGCAGCCGCCGGTTCAGGTTCTCCTCCAGCGGCAGCTCCAGGTGCGATTTCTCCTTCTCCACTGCCGGGAAAACCGGGAATGCTGAGGGATTCCCTCGGGAAAACCGACTGTCCCTCTGGAAAACTCGGGTTTTCCCTTAAAACCACTCCCCGGGAAATTTTCCCCTCTAAAAATCTCAATTTTTCGTCTAAAAACCTCCAATTTTTCATCTGGAAAATTCTATTTTTTTTTCCCTTGGAAAACTCATTTTTTTTCCTAAAAAACAATCAGTTTTTCCTCCGCAAAAGGAAATGTGGGAATGGGAAACATGAAATATGGGATTGGGAATGGGAAATGTGAAATGTGGGAATAGGAAATGGGAAATGTGGGATTGAGAATGGGAAACGTGGGAATGGGAAATGTGGGATTGGGAAAGACATGGACACGGCAAATTAAGAAGCCCAGGAGTAAAAATCACAGAATTTTACAGAATTCCACATCCAGAAAGAGCTTTGGGATCAAGCCCAACGCCAAACCCCATCCCCAAAGCGCCATATCCAGGATTTTTGGGGACAATTCCAGGGAATGGGAATCCCAAACCCCCCAGAGCCACTCCCAAGGTCTCTCCTGGAGCAGCAGCAGCCCCCAGGCCAGAATTCCCAGGGAATTCCCAAACCTGCATCCGTGTTTTCCTTCTGCTGCTGCTCCTTGCGGACGTTCTCCTCGATCTGGGCGCGGGTGATTTTCCCAGGATTTCCCTGCTTGGGAGTTTTCCCTTTGAGCTTGGAGTCCTCCTCCTCCAGCAGCCGCTGCAGCTCCTTGCGGCGCTCCAGCTGCTCCAGGCGCCGCTTCTCCCGCTCCTCCTGGGAATGGACACGGATCTGGCACTCCAGGGGGGTCACACCCACCCCAGGAAGGTGGGAATTCCCTGGGATGGCACCTCGGGAGTGAGGGACCCATGGATGGATCCATGGATGGATCCATGAAAGGATTCATGGATGAACCCACGGATGGATCCATGGAAGGATACATGGAAGGATTCATCAATGAATCCATGGATTCATGGATGGACCCATGGAAGGACCCATGGATCAACCCTTGGATGGACCTGTGGATCGATGGACCCATGGATGGATCCAAGGACTCATGGATCCATGGATGGATTCATGGATGGGTCGATAGATGGATCCTTGGATGGATTCATGGATGGGTCAATAGATGGATCCATGGATGGATTCATGGATGGATCCATGGATGGATCCATGGATGGGTCAAGAGATGGATCCATGGATGGATTCATGGATGGATCCATGGATGGATCCATGGATGGGTCAAGAGATGGATCCATGGATGGATTCATGGATGAACCCACGGATGGATCCATGGAAGGATACATGGAAGGATTCATCAATGAATCCATGGATTCATGGATGGATTAGTGGATGGACCCATGGATTGATGGACCCACGGATGGACCCATGGATGGATGGATCCAAGGATGGATTCCTGAAAGGATTCATGACTGAATCCATGGATGGATCCATCCATGGACCCATGGATGCAGCAGATCCAGGCGCCGCTTCTCCCACTCCTCCTGGGAATGGACATGGATCTGTCACTCTAGAGGGGTCACACCCGACTCAGGAGCTGGGAATTCCCTGGGATGGAACCCGGGGTGATGGACCCATGGATGGATCCATGGAAGGACCCATGGAAGGATTCATTAATGAATCCATGGATTCATGGATGGATTCATGGATGGATCCATGGATGGGTCAATAGATGAACCCATGGATGGATTCATGGAAAGATTCATTAATGAATCCATGGATTCATGGATGGATTAATGGATGAACCCACAGACGGATTCATGGAAGGATCCATGGAAGGATTCATCAATAGATTCATGGATGGATTAATGGATGGACCCATGGATGGATCCATGGAGGGATCCATGGATGAACCCATGGAAAGATCCATAGATTGATCCATGGAAGGATTCATGGATGGATGGACACAAGCTTGGATTCATTGATGGACCCATGGAAGGATCCATGAATGAATCCATGGATTCATGGATGGATTCATGGATTGATGGACCCATGGATGGACCCATGGATGGATGGATCCATGGATTCATGGATGGACCAATGGATGGATCCAAGGACTCATGGATCCATGGATGGATTCATGGATGGACCCACGGACGGATCAGCTCCAGCTGCTCCAGGCGCTTCTCCCGCTCCTCCTGGGATTGGCACAGGGATCCCCAGGGGTCACACCCGCCCCAGGAACCTCCTCCCTGGGATTTGGGATCCCACCTTCCTCTGCTCCTTCCTCAGGACGTGTTTGTCCTCGTCCTTCCAGAGCTCATCCTCCAGCTCCTGCTGCCGCCGCGCCTCCGCCGCCGCCTTGGCCTCGGCCCTGCGGGCGCGCGCCGCCGCCGACTTGCTGTTCTCCCCCTGGAATTTCTTGGGCATTCCTCAAACCCTCTGGGAAACCGGGAGAAATCGGGGTTCCGCACGGATCTGGGGTCGGTTTTTTGGGTTGTTTTTTTTTTCACGGGGTAAGTTGGGATTGAGGTTTGAGGCCAGGCTGGGAGTTTGCACGCTCGGAGGTTTGCAGGGATGGGGAATAAAAGTTCCCAAGGTTTCCCTCCCCAGTTTCCCTCAGGATTCTCCAGTCCCTTCCCAAAAATTCTCCAGCCATTTCCCAGAAATTCTCCAGCCATTTCCCAAAAATTCTCCACCTTCTTCCCAGAAATTCTCCAGCCCCTTCCCAGTTTCCCTCAGGAATTCTGCAGCCCCCTCCCAGAAATTCTCCATTCCCTTCCCAAAAATTCTCCAGCCCCTCCCCAGATTCTAGGGATTTGGAGAAGGGAAAAGTCCCCAAAACCGAGTTAAAAACTGGGCTCGTCCCCCTGATTTATCCCAGATTTACCCCAACCCCAGGTCGGGATAAACCTGGGATAGATTTCCCAGATTTCCTCCAGATCCCAAATCTGCTCCCTCCTGGCCAAACTCCAGCCTCTCAGCCCATGGAAAAAGCACCTGGAAGTCCAAAAAAATCCCGAGCCAGAAAAAAACGGGATTGAGGTGTCTCTACCCCGATCCAGGGAGGAGAGAAACTCCTTGAATTTGGAGAAACAGCCCCAAAAATGGGCTGGCACTGTTATCCAGGGTGGGAAAAGTCAAATCCAAGGAAAAAGGGACCTTTCAAATCAACCAAACACGGGGAAAATCGCAGCTTTGGGAGCTCTGGGGCGGAATCTTTGATTTTAACAGTAGCTAATTGTTAATTTAACGAATTAAAAACAAACGGGCTGCTGCATTCCCGAGGTCTGCCCAGCCTGGGATGGATTCAACCCTTCCTCCCGCCTGGAACATCCTCGGAGCCATCCTCAAATCCTTTTTCCTGCATTTTCACCCTCCCTAAAATCCCTTTTCCCGCCCCCGAGCCCGCCCGGGAGCGGTACCGGGGCAGGGCCTCACCTGAGGGGCGGCAAAAAGGGACCCCCGGGCCTGTCCCACCGCCCCGGGCCTCCCCCCCCCGCCACGCCGCGGTGTCCCCGCTGCCCCCGGGGCCGTCCCTTCCCCTCGCTCCCGGCCCGGGCCCGGCCCGGTCCCTCCGCCCCGCCCGGCCCCGAACCGGCCCCGCTCCTACCGGGCCCCGCCGCCCCGGCCGTCGCGCGCTTTGTGCGTCATCACCGCGCGCCGTCACCCCCCCCATAGACGGGGCGGGCAGGGCGCCGCCGCCATGTTTGTTAAGGGCGCGGCCGGGTACAACTTTGCTGTTTCTTTGCGGGAGAGGCGGCGGAGGGAGAGGAAGGAGCGGAGGGAGCGGCGGAGAGCCCCGCTCAGGGCGGCGCGGCGGAAAAATCCGCGGGGAATTCGAGCAGCTCCCGCCGGTAGCGGAGGTTCTGCCCGGTTCAAAGATGGCGGCGCCCTGAGCGGCTCCTGAGGGGGTGGGTGGGGCTTAAAAGGGCGGGGTCGCTGTCAGACGAGTGGGCGGGGCTTAGAGGGGAGGGGCCTTTGTCACCTGCAGGAGTCGGGATTGTCCCCTGGGGGCGGGGCTTAAAGGGGAGGGGCCCTTTGTCACCTGCAGGAGTCGGGATTGTCACCTGGGGGCGGGGCTTAAAGGGGAGGGGCCCTTTGTCACCTGCAGGAGTCGGGATTGTCACCTGGGGGCGGGGCTTATCAGGATGTGGCCATTGTCCCCATAGTGGGCGGAGCTTGGCAGGGCGTGGCCATTGTCCCCTCGGTGGGCGTGGCTCACGGGGGCAGCTCTTGATTCCCAAATTCCCCCCAAACCTGTGACCCCCCCACTGGTCCAGCAGCGTCACCTGGGGGACAGATGTGTCCCCTCCCTTTCCTCCCCTGTGTCCCCTCCCTGTCCCCTCCCTTTCCTCCCCCGTGTCCCCTCCCTGTCCCCCCAAGGCCAGGCTCTGTCCAGGACCAGCAGCTCCTTTATTGGGGCCAGCACCGTGTCCCCACCCTGCTGTCCCCGTGTCCCCACCACCCCGCTGTCCCCTACACGTCGCTCTCGGTGACAGTGCCACCCCTGGGGGGGTCACTCGGGGGTGTCCCCTCCCTGTCCGGCCTCTCCAGCAGCGCCTGGGTCACGGCGGCCTTGTCCTTGTCCTGCTCCTTGTCCTTGTCCTGGTCCTCGTCCCCGGGGGTGCTGTCACCCTTGGGGACACTCGAGGGCGTGGCCCTGACGATGTCCCACCACAGCACGCCCTGGGGACAGCGGCTCTGCCGGGCTGGCCCTGCCGGGAGGGGACACAGTGACAGGGAGTGACAGGAGCGAGGTCACAGAGAAGGGGGACAGGGACAGGGTGACACGGGGGGTGACAGGGCCATCCCCCCTCACCTGGCAGCAGGCTGAGCAGGGCCCCTGTCCCCACGGTCCCCAGGGTCCCCAAGGCGCCGTAGTACAGGTAGGACATGGAGTAGAAGTCACCCAGGATGGCCGGGCTGTGACAGGGGACAGCGGGGTGTCACCGGCATGGTGACGTCACAGGGCGTGGGGACACCCGGTGACGTCACAGGGAACAGGGCTGTGACGTCACATCCAGCAGGGACAGGGCTGTGACGTCACAAGGGACAAGGGAAGCAGCGTGACACCGCAAGGGACAGGGACACTGCTGCGATGTCACAACACGCAGGGGCGGTGACGTGACATCACATCCAGCAGG
The DNA here is from genome assembly GCF_014805655.1 of Passer montanus. NCBI lineage: Eukaryota > Metazoa > Chordata > Aves > Passeriformes > Passeridae > Passer > Passer montanus. Next base: position 1,020,406 of record NW_024357836.1, read on the forward strand.
GACAGGGGCGTGACGTCACAGGGAATGGGGACAGCGGTGTGACATCACCGCCAGCAGGGACAGGGGCGTGACGTCACAGGGAATGGGGACAGCGGTGTGACATCACCGCCAGCAGGGACAGGGACATGGCACCGCAGGGGACGGGGATGGGGACAAGGACAGGGACAGGGACAGGGACAGGGTCGTGCCACCCAGGGGACAAGGACATCCCACCCCAGGGGACAGGGATAGAGGTGTGCCACCCCAGGGGACAGCGACAGGGAGGTGCCAGCCCAGGGGACAGGGAGGTGCCACCCCAGGGGACAGGGAGGTGCCAGCCCAGGGGACAGGGACAGGGAGGTGCCAGCCCTGGGGACACGCCCGTGCTGTCCCCAGCCCCGCTCACCGCAGCGGCTCCGGGGGTGGCGCGGGCAGGGCGGGCCCGCTGGTGGCGCTGGTGGCGTTGGTGACATTGCGGGGCGGGCACAGCGTCCCCCAGGTGGGCAGCACCCCCATGGTGGCCGCGCTGGGCGGGTACAGGGTGGCACCCACGGCCACCCACAGGGACAGAGCCAGGCCCACGGCCAGGCCAGCCAGCACCCCCTGCGACAGGACGGGGACACAGGGACAGGGACGGGATGGGGACAGGGATGGGGACAGGGATGGGGATGGGACAGGGATGGGGATGGGAGAGGGATGGGGATGGGACAGGGACAGGGACAGGGACAGGGATGGGAGAGGAATGGGACAGGGACAGGGACACAGGGACACAGGGACAGGAATGGGGACGGGGACAGGGATGGGACAGGGATGGGGATGGGACAGGGACAAGGAGGTCAGCAGGGGCCGGGGGGCTGCAGAGACCCCCCCAAACCCCAAATGTCCCCACGGCTGTGCTGAGTGGCAGAATCCCCCTGCCTCAAAATCCTCCATTCCCCAAAATCCCCCTCCCCAAAATCCCCCAAACCCCCAATTCCCCAAACACCTCAAATCCCCCCAAACCCCAAAATGCAAACCCTGACCCCAAACCCCCAAACCCCAAACCCAAACCCCAAACTCCCAAACCCCAAAACCCCAAACCTCAAACCCAAACCCCAACCCCAACCCCAAACCCCAATCCCACACTCACGGCGGTGCCGCAGCGGGGCAGGAACATCCCGAGCACGAAGGCGCCCAGCAGGGGCCCGCTGATCACCCCCATCACTGTGAAGGAGCCCTGCGGGGTTGGGGCTTTTTGGGGTTTTTTTGGGGTCTGGGAGAGCTGCGGGGGGTGCTGGCACTGCCCCAACCCCCCCTGCTCGAGGGCTCTCCGGGTGCCACCAGAGCATGGCCATGTCCCCATGGTGTCCCCACGGTGTCCCCATGGTGTCCCCGCTTGGATGGGCACGGATAGCAGGGGGGGGTTGGGGGTGTTTTGGGGATTTTGGGGTTTTTTGGGGTCTGGCAGAGCTCCAGGGGGTGCTGGCACTGCCCCAACCCCCAGTCTTCAAGGGCTCTCCGGGTGCCACCACAGCGTGGCCGTGTCCCTGCTGTGTCCCCACAGTGTCCCCGCTTGGGTGGGCACGGATAGCGGCTGTGTCCCCGCTTGGGTGGGCACGGATAGCGGGGGGGCTTTGGGGGGGGTTGGGTTTTTTGGGGTTTTTTTGGGGTCTGGCAGAGCTCCAGGTGGGGCCTGGCACTGCCCCAACCCCCCCTCTTCAAGGGCTCTCCGGGTGCCACCAGGGGGTCTGGGAGAGCTCCAGGGGGTGCTGGCACTGCCCCAACCCCCCCTCTTCAAGGGCTCTCCGGGTGCCACCAGAGCGTGGCCGTGTCCCCAGTGTGTCCCCACAGTGTCCCTGCTCAGGTGGGCACAGAGAGTGGGGGGGGTTTGGGGGGGTCCGGGAGTGGTTTTTTTGGGGGGGGGTTGGGTTTTTTTGGGATGGCAGAAGCCGAGGGAGGGGATTTGGGGTCTGGGGGGGCTCTCACCTGCAGGACACCCCCCCCCAGCAGCGAGGACAGAGCGGCCACGGTGATGCAGGAGGTGCCGAAGGTGAGAGCTGTGGGAATATGGGATGGGGTGGGGTGGGATGGGTTTTATGGGATTGGTGGGATTGATGGGATGGGATAGGATGGGTTTTATGGGATTGATGGGATGGGATGGGATTTATGAGATGGGATAGGATGGGATTTATAGGATTTATGGGATGGGATGGATGGGATTGGTGTGATTGGTGGGATGGGATTGATGGGATGGATGGGACTGATGGGATGGGATTGATGGGATGGATGGGATGGATGGGATGGGATGGATGGAATTTATGGGATTGGGTTGGGATTGATGGGATGGGATGGATGGGATGGATGGGATGGATGGGACGGATGGGACAGATGGGATTGGTGGGATGGTCTTGATGGGATGGATGGGATTGATGGGATGGGATGGATGGGATGGATGGGATTGGGTTGGGATTGATGGGATGCGACTGAGATGGGATCCCCAGGGTGCAATGGCATGGCACAGCCTGGCACGGCCCAGGCGGGGGTGACCCATCCGTGTCCCCGTGGGGTGACCCTGCAGGGTGACCCATCCCCATGTAGGTGACCCACCCATGTCCCCCAGGCGCGGTGGCCCCGCGGGGTGACCCAGCCGTGTCCCCAGGCGCTGTCCCCGGGCCGGTGGCACTCACAGAGCCCCTTGGAGATGAGCGTCAGCCTCCTGGGGGACAGCGCTGGCAGCCGCGGCCGCACCAGGTCCTCCACGGCGACAGCAGCCATGGCGTTGATGGACGTGGAGGCCGTGCTGGGCGCGAGGTGGCCCCGTCAGCCCCGTGGGGACACCGGGGGGGTGGCACCCCCCGCCCGTGTCCCCACCCAGGCCGGGACCCCTCCTCACCTGAGCGTGCCGCTGTAGGCGCAGGCCAGGAACAGCCCCGGCACCCCCGGCGTGCTCCCGAAGATGTCCAGGACCAGGTAGGGCATGTACTGAGGGGACAGGGCTGAGGGGGCACCCCAAAAACCCCTGGGAGGCCCCCGAACACCACCCCACTGCCTCAGGGGGTGATGGACCCCTGGGGGACCCCAAAACCCCCTGGGAGCCCCCCAAACCCCACCCCACTGCCTCAGGGGGTGCTGGACCCTATGGGCACCCCAAAAACCCCTGGGAGCCCCCCGAACCCCACCGCACTGCCTCAGGGGGTGCTGGACCCCTGGGAGACCCCAAAACCCCCTGGGAGCCCCCCAAACCCCACCCCACTGCCTCAGGGGGTGCTGGACCCTATGGGCACCCCAAAAACCCCTGGGAGCCCCCCAAACCCCACCCCACTGCCTCAGGGGGCGCTGAAGAGGGGCAGGATCCCTGTGAGACCCCAAAACCCTCTCAGGCCCCACTGCTTGAGGGGTCCTGGAAGGGGCAGGACCCCGGGGGACCCCAAACCCCCCCTGGGAGCTCCTGAGAGGTGCTGGAAGGGGCAGGACCCCGGAGGAGCCCAAAACCCCCTGTGACCCCACACCTCGGGGTGTCCTGCTGGGGTCGGGATCCCGGGGGACCCCAAAGGCCGCGGTGAGGCCGGGGGGTCCCGGGGGGCCGTACCTGGTCGGGGGCGGCGATGGCTCCGGCCAGCAGCGGGTCACAGCGGCCGTAGAGCGCGAACATGACCAGCCCGCAGGACACGGCGCTGGCCACGATGCAGAACAGACCGAGCTGGTTCACCAGCAGCGCCCTGGGGACACGGGGACACCGGGGGGGAATGGGGACACGGGGACACGGGGGGAAAGGGGGACACGGGAGACACGGGGGACACAGCGGGAAGGGGGACACAGGGGGGAATGGGGACACGGGAGACACGGGGGACATGGGCACACGGGGACACAGGGACACCGGGGGACACGGGGGAGAACGGCGGACACGGGGACATGAGGACATGGGGACACGGGGGACACAGGGGGGAACAGGGACACGGAGGGGAAGAAAGGGGGACACAAGGGGCACGGGGTCAGGGTCCTGCCAGGGCAACTGGAGCACTGCCAGGTCCTGGCAGGGGTGTCAGGGGAATTCAGGGTCCTTTAAGGGGTGCAGGGTCCTGGCAGGGGCGGTGCCAGGTCCTTGCAGGGCACAACCCCCCACAAGAGCTTCCCCTCCCCTCTGCGACCCCCAGCGCGGGACCCGGAGAGTTCCCGGGATCCCGAGAGGGTCCGGAGGGTTCCCGGGATCCCGAGAGGGTCCGGAGAGTTCCCAGGATGCCAAAGGGGTCTGGAAAGCTCCCGGGGAGCCCCGAGGGGATCCAGAGGGTTCCCGGGGATGCCAAGGGGACCCGGAGAGTTCCCGGGGATCCCGAGGGGGTCCGGAGGGTTCCCGGGGGTCCCGGTGACCCCGAGGGGGTCCGCACTCACATCTTGGCCTCCCTCTCGCTCCGGCAGGCCACGTAGCGCTGCACCTGCGCCTGGTTGACGCCGTACATGGAGAGCCAGAGCAGCGTCCCGCCCAGCACGAACGTCCACACCGTGTACCGGCTCCGCGGGTCCGGGCTGAAACTGGGCACGGCCCGGGGCACGGCATGGCGGGGGTCCCGGGGGGCTGGGGGTGACCCCAGAGATCCGGGGAGGGGCTGGGGGTGAGCGCAGAGGTCCGGGGAGGGGCTGGGGGTGACCCCAAAACACGGGCAGGGGGATGAGGGGCTGGGAGTGACCCCAGAGATCGTGGGGTGGGGGGGTGAAGGGCTGGGGCTGACCCCACAGATCCCGGGAGGGGCTGGGGGTGACCCCAAAACCCGGGCAGGGGGGTGAGAGGGGGGCTAGGAGTGACCCCAGAGATCCCGGGGCGGGGGCAGGGGGTCCGGCGGGGTTCGGGGGGGCACAGTGACCCCACAGATCTCAGGGAAAGGGGTCCCGCAGGGTTCGGGGGACACAGTGACACCCCCATAACAGCCGGGGCAGGGTCAGGGGGTCCCGCGGGATTTTGGGGACGCAGTGACCCCACAGATCCCCGGGCAGGGTCAGGGGGTCCCGCGGGGTTTTGGGGGTACCCACTCGGCGAAGTTGAGCCTGGAGCCGTTGCTGGCGATGCTCAGCACCTCGGCGGGACCCCCGGCCAGCAGCGCCCCCCGCGCGGCGATGGCCACGAACCCCGAGAGCATCACCAGCACCTGGAACACGTCGGTCCAGATGACAGCCTTCATCCCGCCCTGCGGCACGGCCAGCCCTGAGCGCCGGGACCCCCGAGCCCGGGACCCCCGAGCGCCGGGACAGCCCCGGCGACACACCCCGGGACCACCGGGACAGCCAGGGACACCCCGGGACCACCGGGACCGCCCCCGGGACTGCCCCCGGGACAGCCAGGGACACCCGGGACCCCCCTGGACACCTCAGGACACCCCCAGAACACCCCGGGACCCCCGCCTGAACATCCCCGTGACAGCCAGGGACACTCGGGACCCCCTTGGACAGCCCCGGGGTACCCCGGGACGCCCCCAGGACAACCAGGGATCCCCGGGACACCCCCGGGAACCTCCGGGATGCCCCCCGAGACACCTCGGGACACTCCCACGACAGCTGGGGACAACTCCCGGGACCACCCTGGACAGCCCAGGACGCCTCAGTACCCCCCGGGACACGCCGGGACACTCGGGACGCCCTCCAGGCCCCCCCGGGACCCCCCCAGCCCCCCGCTCACGATGGTGGTGTAGAAGGTGCAGATGACCCCCGTGGACAGCAGCGACGCCCAAATGTCCAGCCCGGTCACTGGGGGAGAAGTGACAGTGACGAGTGACGGTGCTGGGGGGAGGAATTGTCACCTGGGGGGGGACACAGGGACGGGGAGACCCCCCCGCGCCACCGCTCACCTTGGTTCAGGATCAGGGCGGGGGCGTAGATGACGATCCCGGTGTAGAGCATCTGCGGGAACGGGGGGCTCAGGGACACGGGGTGGGGCTCGGGGACCCGGGGGGGGCTCAGGGACCGGCTTCAGTCCTTGTGCTGCGAAGTTGAGGGGTCTGGGGTTTGTTTTTCTTCTCAGAAGGAGCAGCTGAACTTCACATCATGTTAGGAAATTCTCAGTTGGGCTTTATCCCGTTAGTGCTGGGAATAAAAATCATGAGTTAGAGCTGAGGCAGGAGGGGATTAAAGGTATAAATCTTCGATTAGCACTGTCGTTTTTATATAGGCTGCATTAGGCTGTGCAGTGTACGATCAGTAATGCAGAATGTCTGCGGGCTCAGGCTGCCGGGGGGGGGGCTCGGGGACCCGGGGGGTCTCAGGATCCCGAGGGGGACTCAGCGCCCCAAGGGAGGCTCAGGGTCCCAAGAGGGGTCTCAGGGTCCCCAGAGGGGCTCAGAATCCCCAAGGTGGGGGGGGGGCTCAGGGTCCCGAGGGGTCTCAGGGTCTCCTCGCCGGTGCCACGGCGGGGGTCTCCGCTCGGTTTTCTCTGCAAACAGCGCTCCCGCCGCGCCGCGCTCGCTCCGAGCCAGCCCAAACACGAGCACGGGCCGGGGCCGCTTCCCCGGGGGCTCGGGGCAGAGCCCTGCCTGCCCCGCGCTGTCCCCGCGCTGTCCCCGCGGACGCACCGTGGCCAGCAGGTACTGCACGGTCCCGCAGAGCCGCACGCCCCGGCTGAAGCGCCGCTCCAGGTACTGCGACAAGGACAAGGACAGAGCCCTGAGCGGGGCTCCAGGCACCCCCAGAACCCCCGGCTTGGCGTTTGGGGGTCTCTGTGTCCCCCCACCCCAACCCCATGGGGTGCGGACCCTTCTCACCCCCTGCCCCGGGTGCTGGGGGATCCCTCCAGCCCCTCTCACTTTGGAGGTCTCGGCATCCCCCCGACACTTCTCACCCCCTGCCCCGGGTGCTGGGGGATCCCTCCAGCCCCTCTCACCCCCTCCTTTGGTGTTTTGGGGGTCTCTGCGTGCCCCCTCACCCCGCGGGACCCCTCCCAGCCGTGTCCCCGCGGTGTCCCGGGGTGTCCCCGGGTGTCCCCGCCGTGCCCACCTCGTAGGTGCTGGTGAGCCCCAGGCGGTAGAAGACGGGCAGGAAGAGCTGCGCGGTGAGCGCGCTGTTGAGGAGCTGCGCCAGGCACATCCAGAGGAATTTGGCTCCGTAGCGGAACGCCTCGGCCGGCACCCCCAGCACCTGGATGGCCGACATGAAGCTGGCGGACAGCGACAAACCCACGGGCAGCGCCGACATCCTGCGGCCGCCCGTGAAAAAATCCTCCGAGGTTTTCTGGCCGCCCTTGGCCAGCCCGTGGAAGAGCCCGATGCCCGTGGAGATCAGCAGCATCAGCGCGAAGACTCCGTAGTCCCAGGGGCTGAAGGTGAGCTCCCGCACGTCCTGGGGTCCCTGCCGAGCTGCCATGGTGTCGCTTAGGGCGGGGGGACCCCAAAAGAGGCGGCTGAGGGTGGGATTCGCAGCGGGGTTAGGCCGGGGCTCGGCGGCAGCGGCGCATCCGAGGGGGGGGACTGGAGGGAGAGAGAATTCCTTGGAATTCCTTGGAATTCCTTGGAACGGGCGGGCGGAGCGGGCAGCAGGAGAGGGCAGCAGGATTTTGGGCCGCACCCCGTGCCCTCTGTACCCTTCCCAGCACGGGGCTGTGCCAAGGGGCGCCAAGGGGCAGAGTCCGAGCGGGAACAGCCAGAATTTGGAGGGGAAATTGCCCCGATCCCTCCCCGGTCACCGGCTCCAGGGAAGCGTCGGCACCCAAAGGGACACGGGAGGGAGAGAGGGAGAGAGGGAGAGACCCCTCCCCAAAGCAGCACAAACAAGGAGGGGCAGAGCCTCCGGCGGAGCCAAATTTATCTCCAGCCGAGGGGAAAAAACAACAAAGCCGAAAGAAACCTTTACCCCAGCAGGAGCAGCTTGTTTGCCGGCCGAGCGGGACGGACCGGCTGCGCCGAGCCCGGGGAGCCGGGCGGGGGCTGCTCCCCGGGGAGGGGTCCCTGCCGCGTCCCCGGAGCCGTCGGGGGCCCGGCCGTGCCCCGGTGCTCCGGCACCTTCAGGCCGGCGGGGAGGGAGCCGCGGCGGGGAGGACGGAGCCGCGGGCGGCCGTAAATAAATAAATAACCCCTTCCCTGCCGGACGGAGCTCCGGGCCCCGGCGCTGAGCAGGGGCAGGACGGTGGCTCCTGGAGGGATACGTGGCACCGGGCGTGGGGCTGGCACCGCTTCCTCATTCCCTGCCACCAACGCCACCGCGTCCCGCCCGGGTCCGGACAGGTTTGGGGATTTCCAGGCTCTTGTCCCAAACCCCGCGGGTGAGGTCGGGGTTGGGGCAGGGGAAGAGCCCTGAGGTGGGGACAGAGCTGCTGTGGGGACAGCGTGGCCTCTGATGTGTCACCGTCCCCTCTGAGGGGTCACCAAGGGGGAAGAGTCCCCTCCGAAGTGTGGCCACGGAGGAACTTTCCCCTCTGAGGTGTCACTGCAAGGTCACTGTCTCCTACAGGCTATCACCACGAGGTCACTGTCTCCTCCAGGTCATCACCGTGGTGGCACTGTCCCCTCCAGGCCATCACCGTGGTGGCACTGTCACCTCCAGGTCATCACCGTGGTGGCACTGTCCCCTCCAGGCCATCACCACGAGGTCACTGTCCCCTCCAGCCCATCAGCATGAAGGCACCGTCCCCTCCGAGATGTCACCACGGAGTCATTGTCCCCTCCCAGATGTCACCACGAAGGTCCCGTCCCCTCCGAGATGTCACCACGGAGGCATTGTCCCCTCCCAACTGTCACCACGGGGCCACCGCCCCCTCTGAGTTGTCCCCGCGGGGCAGACGAGGGTCCCTGTCCCCGCCTCCAGCCCTGGTGGTGGCATTGTCCCCACCACGTGTCCCCGGGGGGGGACAGGGCAGGGCAGCACCCCGTCCCCTCCCCGCCGCCTCCTCGCCGAGCGGGCTTGGAGCAGCTCCAGGGGAAAAAACAGCGACTTTGGGCCACATCCGCCGGGCGGGGACGTGCGACACCGCACGGGCCCGGGGCTGGCACACGCCCAGCCCCGCGGTGGCACCGGGGACAGCACCGGGGCCAGGAAGGGCACTGCGGGTGGCAGCAATGGGGGGCAGGGGGGGCTGGCAGCGCCCTGGCTGAGCTGCCCGGGCAGAGCATCCCCCGTGCCTGTGGTACCCACGGCGCCAGCACCGGAGGGTCCCCGAGGGTCCCCGGAGTGTCCCTGGAGTGCCCAGAGGATCTCTGGAGTGCCCACAGGGGTCCCTGGGGTGCCCAGAGGGGTGCCCGGGAGTGCCCAGAGGATCTCTGGAGTGCCCAGACGGGTGCCCGGGGTTCCCAGAGGATCCTCAGGGGTGTCCAGAGCGTCCCCGGGTGTACCCAGAGTGTCCCCGGGGGTGCCCAGAGGGTTACCAGGGGTGCCCAGAGTGTCCTCGGGAATGCCCAGAAGGTTCCCGGGGGTTCCCAGAGGATCCTCAGGGGTGTCCAGACTGTCCCCGGGGGTGCCCAGAGGGCTCCCAGGGGTGCCCAGAGGATTCTCAGGGGTGCCCAGAGGGGTGCCCGGGGGTGCCCAGGTTCCAGCCCTTCACCCTCCGGACACCCCCTGGCTGTGCCCCGGGGTGTCGCATGCTGTCCCCCTCCCCTGGCAGGAAGCCGCCCGCCCGGGAGGCCTCGGGCAGGAAGGAAGTCACTCGGGGGTTTTTTATCTCTCCTTCGCTCGCAGCCACCTACGCAGCCCCAGAGCCCCGACCTGGCAGCGCAGCCCCCCCGGGACCCCTCCCCAGGCCCGCAGAGGTACCGGGGGGGCTGCGGGGGGCGGCCAGGCCGGGATGGGACCGGGAAGAACTTGGGTGGAGCCGGGGATGGAACTGGGAGGGAGTCGGGATGGAGCCGGGGATGGAAACGGGATGGAACTGGGATGGAACTGGGGTGGAGCCGGGGATGGAACTGGGATGGAACTGGGATGGAGCCGGGGATGGAACTGGGAATGGGGCTGGGATGGAGCCGGGGATGGAAAAGGGATGGAGCTGGGATGGAACTGGGGTGGAGCCAGGGATGGAACTGGGAGGGAGTCGGGATGGAACCGGGATGGGACCGGGATGGGGCTGGCATGGAACTGGGATGGAGCCGGGGATGGAACTGGGATGGAGCTGGGATGGAGCTGGGATGGAGCTGGGATGGAGCCGGGGATGGAAACAGGATGGAGCTGGGATGGAGCCGGGGATGGAGCTGGGTCCCCCCTGCTCACACCGGGAGCGCCGAGGCAGAGGAGGAGCAGCCGGGAGCGTGGGACAGGCTGGGAGAGGGGGGGGATATCCAACCGCGTGCCTCAGTTTCCCCTCCCTCCTTCCCAGCAGGGGCCCATGGCAGCCCTGCGGGCGCTGCTGCGCGGTTCGACCGCGGCGAGGATGATGAGGGTGGGACCAGGGGCTCACTCCCATCCTCCCTTTCCTTGCAGCGCCCGCCATGGCCCCGCTGGGCGAGGAGACGCCGCTGATCGGGGGCCGCTCCTGCAGCCTCTCGTCGGCCGAGAGCGGCACCCTGCAGGTGCTGCTGTACCACCGGGCCCCCGCCCCGCCGCGGGCCCCGGGCAGCGCCGCGGGCACGCTCAGCTTCACCTTCGGCGAGTACACGGCCGAGGAGCTCTGCGTGCGCGCTGCCAAGGCCTGCGGTGAGCGCCGGGCACCCGCGGCAAGGGCACCCGCCGGGAGGGGGGGCAGATGTGGGTGCGGGGTTCTGTTTGTGGGGACGGGGTCCTGGGGGTGCAGATGGGGTCCTGGGGGTGGGTAGGGGGTCCTGGGGGTGGGGATAGGGTCCTGGATGTGGGAATGGGGTCTTGGGGGTGCAGATGGGGTCCTGGGGGTGCAGATGGGGTCCTCGGGCTGGGGATGGGGTCCTGTGCTCATCCTCAGCAGGGAATTCTGGCTGTGGACTCAGGATCCCCAGCAGTGGGGTTTCTGTCCTGGTTGTGGGGTTTGGATACTGGCTGTGGGGTTTGTGTCCTGGCTGTGGGGTTTGGGTCCTGGCTGTGGGGTTTGGGTCCTGGCTGTGGGGTTTGGGTCCTGGCTGTGGGGTTTGTGTCCTGGCTGTGGGGTTTGTGTCCTGGCTGTGGGGTTTGGGTCCTGGCTGTGGGGTTTGTGTCCTGGCTGTGAGGTTTGTGTCCTGGCTGTGGGGTTTGGGTCCTGGCTGTTGGGTTTGTGTCCTGGTTGTGAGGTTTGGGTCCTGGCTGTTGGGTTTGTGTCCTGGCTGTGCACTTGGTGTCCAGTCGTGAGCTCAGGATCCCGCGGATGGGTTCAGGGTCCCGAGCACACCCTCCACAGGGGATCCTGGCCGTGGCTGTGGGGTCTCAGCCTCGAGCTGAGGCCCTGGCCATGGGCTCGGGTGCCAGCTCCTGTCGGTGCCCAGGTGTGCTGCCCGTGTGCCACCCGCTCTTCGCCCTGGCCACGGAGGACCTGAGCTGCTGGTTCCCCCCCAACCACGTGTTCACCGTGGACGAGTCCCGCAGCCAGGTCGTGGTGTACAGGCTCAGGTGCAGCTCCCCCCGGTCCCTGCCAGCTCCTGGGGTCGTGCTTTCGGGGGATGCAGCGCTGAGACCCCTCCTCTGTCCCCAGCAGGTTTTTCTTCCCCAACTGGTGCGGACTGGGACAGTCCCACCGCTTCCAGCTGCTGAACGGCCAGGCCAGCCCCGTCCTGGATTACCCCGTCATTGATTACCTGTTCGCCCAGGTGAGCACTGCCAGCCTGCCTCCTCCTCCTCCTCACCACCATCATCATCATCATCATCATCATCATCATCATCATCATCATCATCATCATCATCATCATCCCCGGGCTCTCTTTGTTGCCTGTGGAGACCGGGATGATGGATGCTGGGGGTGTTTTTGGGGTGCTCTGACCCCTCTCTTCCTCTTCCTCTTCCTCTTCCTCTGCCTCTTCCTCTTCTTCCTCTTCCTCCTCCTCTTCCTCCTCCTCCTCCTCCTCCTCCTCCTCTTTGGGTGTGCCGGGACACACCCCGGGGACGGGGAAGCAGAGCCTGGGCAGGATGTGACTCCCGGTGCCTCTGGGACACAAGGGGGACACGGGGGTGTCTGGGGGGGTCTCGGGAGGTGGCAGAGCCCCCCCGAGCCTCGTGCCCTTCCAGTCCCGCAGTGATTTCATCGGGGGCCGCGTGGCCGTGGGGCTGAGCCTGCCCACGCAGGAGCAGTGCCTGAGCCTGGCCGTGCTGGACATGCTGCGCATCGCCAGGGAGCAGCGGCAGAGCCCCGCGCAGGTCTGCAGCCACGTCAGGTGAGAGCGGGCACAGCGGCACCCGCGGGGCAGCGTGACACCCATGGGACAGTGTGACACCCCTGGGGACAGCCCGGCATGGCTGGGGACAGCCTGAAACACATGGGGATGGTGTGACACCCCTGGGGACAGTGTGACACCCCTGGGGACAGCCCGGCATAGCTGGGGACAGCCTGAAACCCATGGGGGCAGTGTCACACCCATGGGGACAGCCTGAAACCCATGTGGACAGTGTGACACCCCTGGGGACACTCCAACACCCCTGGGGACAGCCAGAAGCCCATGGGGATGGTGTGACACCTCTGGGGACAGCCTGAAACCCACGGGCACAGTGTGACACCCCTGGGGAGAGCCTGGCATGGCTGGAGACAGCCTGAATCCTATGGGGAGAGCCTGGCATGGCTGGGGACAGCCTGAAACCCATGGGGACAATGTGACACACCCAGGGGCAGCCCAGCATGACCGGAGACAGTCTGAATCCCATGGGGACACCCCAACACTCCCGGGGACAGTGTGACACCCCTGGGGACAGCCTGAATCCCACGTATGGCACCCCTGGGGACAACCTGAATCCCATGGGGACAGTGTGACACCCCCGGTGACACTCCTGTCCCCTCAGCTACAAGTCGTGCCTGCCGGCGCCGCTGCGCTCGAAGATCCAGCAGCACAACTTCGTCACCCGCAAGCGCCTCCGGCGCCGCTTCGGCAAATCGCTGCGGCGCCTGGGGGGCTGCCAGGCGGACGGGCCCCACCTGAAGCTCAAGTACCTGCTGGACCTGGAGCGGCTCCAGCGCCACCGCAGCGAGGAGGTTTTCCACGTGCGCTCGCCCGGATCCGCGGCGCCCGTCACCATCCACGTGTCCGGTGACGGCGGCGTGGCCTGGAGCTGCGGCGGCTCCGAGGTGCTGCGGGTGACTGGGTGTGCCGTGAGGAGCTGGGGACGGGGCTGTCACCCTGGCTGGGTGTGCTGTGAGGAGCTGGGGACGGGGCTGTCACCCTGGCTGGGTGTGCCGTGAGGAGCTGGGGACGGGGCTGTCACCCTGGTTGGGTGTGCCGTGAGGAGCTGGGGACGCGGCTGTCACCCTGGCTGGGTGCACTGCAGGGAGTTGGGGACAGGGTTGTCACCCTGGTTGGGTGTGCCATGAGGAGCTGGGGACGGGGTTGTCAACCTGGGTGGGTGTGCTGTGAGGAGCTGGGGATGAGGTTGTCACCCTGGCTGTGTGCTCTGTTGGGAGTTGGGGACGGTTTTGTCACCCTGGCTGGGTGCGCAGTGAGGAGTTGGGGACAGGGTTGTCACCCTGGTTGGGTGTGCTGTGGGGAGCTGGGGATGAGGTTGTCACCCCAGTTGTCACCCTGGCTGGGTGCACTGTGGGGAGATGGGGACGGGGCTGTCACCCTCGTTGTCACCTCGCAGAGCCGCCAGCACTTCTGCGACTTCCCCGACATCGCCGACATCAGCATCAAGCAGGCGCCGAGTCGCGAGGGTGGCGCCGTGGAGAACCGGCTGGTCACCGTCACCAAGGCGGACAACCGGGTCCTGGTGAGCTGGGGAAGGCTCGGGGAGCCCCGGGCGGGCTGCGGGGGACAAGGGGGTGACACGGAGGCTGGCACAGGAGGTGGAGTTCGCCACGCTGCGGGAGGCTCGGTCCTTCGTGGCTCTGCTGGATGGGTACTACCGGCTGACGGCGGATGCCCAGCACTACTTCTGCAGGGAGGTGGCACCTCCGCGGCTGCTGGAGGACCTGGAGAACCAGTGCCACGGGCCCATCAGGTGGGTACCGAGACCCCCTGGGCACCCCGAGCCCGAGGGGACAGCGGGGACAGAGCCACCCCCGGCCCAGGTGGCTCCACACGGGGATCTGCTGGGTTTGGGGGGGTGTGAAATAGGGGTCTTCTCCTCAAGGCAGGTCTCATGAGCTCTTGGAGATTTATTTCACACCTAAGGCAGCTGAGCTACCTCAGGAGGTATAAAATCAGCAGGATGGCTTCTGTGGCAGTGTTAGAAACAAAAAGGTTTTAATAAAAGGCAAAATAACAAAACTCTTTACAGTGAAAAAAAGAGCCAGGTGCCAGAGGTTCTTGTGTAAAACACCTCACAAAGGCCGTTAGTTTCTTTGTTCTCTTCCTTTTCTAGTAAATTGTCAGGCGGGACTTTTTGGCTCCTGCCCAGTTGGCCATCCTCAAGTTTGAGGTGAAGTCCCCAAGGTCCATGAGGAGAGAAACTTCTGGGCTTTTTTCCTTTTTGAGGAGACCAAGGACACTTTTGTCACTGCATCAACAAGGGGCACATTCCCCTAGGGTGGGCACGGGGGGTGGGGCACAGGGGGAGGGCACAGGGGGTGCCCGCGATGTCCCCAAGGGCCACCACGGCCATCCCTGCCCTTGGCAGCGCCGAGTTCGCGGTGAACAGGCTGGAGGCGGCCGGGGGGGCCCCGGGGCTGTTCCTGCTGCGCCGCAGCCCCCAGGACTTCGACAGTTACCTGCTGACCGTGTGCGTGCAGGTGAGACCCCCGGGACCCCGGGCAGGGGGGCTTGGGGGGCCACGGCTGCTGCACCGGGAGGGCGGCACGGCCCTGGCACCGGCGGGGCGGTGACACGAGGATGGTGACACGAGGACGGTGCCACCCGCGGTGTCCCTTTGCGGCAGGAGGGGTTTGGGGGGTCCCGGGGGTCTCCCCGGTGCTGACCCCGGTGCTTGCCCCCCCAGACCCGCTCCGGCCGGGATTACAAGCGGTGCCGGATCCGCCGGGACGAGGACGGGCACTGGTGGCTCTCGGGGGTGGCGCGGAGGTTCGGCAGCCTGCGGGAGCTGCTGGGCACCTACGGGCACCGCGGGCTGCAGGCGGAGGGGGCACCCATGCGCCTGGAGCTGGCCTGTCCCCCCCGGCCCAAAGGTGACACCGCGGGGCATGGCAGAGCGCGCTGTGAGGTCACAGAGAGGGCTGTGATTCCCAGAGTGAGATGTGACGTCACAGAGCAGGCTGTGATGTCACAGAGTGGATGTGACATCACAGAGTGTGCTGTGTTGTCACAGAGTGGCTGTGATGTCCCAGAGTGAGATGTGACGTCACAAAGCCACTGTGACGTCACAGAGCAGCTGTGACGTCACAGAGAGACTGTGACGTCACATAGTGGATGTGACGTCACAGGGTGGCTGTGACGTCACAGAGTGAGCTGTGACATCATCAAACAGCTATGACGTCACAGTGCAGTTGTGACGTCACAGTGCGGGCTGTGATGTCACAGGGTGGCTGTGATGTCACAGAGTGAGATGTGATGTCACAGAGTGTGCTGTGATGTCACAGAATGTGCTGTGATGTCCCAGAGTGAGATGTGACATCACAGAGCCACTGTGATGTCACAGAGAAGCTGTGACGTCACAGAGAGACTGTGACGTCACATAGTGGATGGGACGTCACAGGGTGGCTGTGATGTCACAGAGTGAGCTGTGACATCACCAAACAGTTATGACGTCACAGTGCAGCTGTGACGTCACAGGGCGGGCTGTGACATCACAGAGTGAGTTGTGACATCACCAAACAGCTATGACATCACAGTGCAGCTGTGATGTCACAGAGCAGGCTGTGATGTCACAGAGAGACTGTGACGTCACAGAGTGGCTGTGATGTCACAGAGTGAGATGTGATGTCACAGAGTGGCTGTGATGTCACAGAGCGGGCTGTGACGTCACGGGGTGGCTGTGTGAGGTCACCAGCTGGGGGTCCCCTGGCCAAGCCCCCCCTCAGGCCCTCTCTGCCCCCAGAGAAGTCCAACCTGCTGATCGTTCGCAGCGGGGTGCCCTGTCCCCCCGGCTCCCCCCGCCCCCGGCGCCGCAGCCTGCACCAGATGATGTTCCACAAGATCGACCCCCAGAGCCTGACGCGGGTACGGAGCGGGGCCAGGGGGTGGCACGGGGGGACAGGCACCCCCTGCAATGTCCCCGTGTCCCCCAGGGCGAGAGCCTGGGCCAGGGCTCCTTCACGCAGATCTACAAAGGCGTCAAACGGGAGCAGGACGAGGAGGACGGGCCCCGCCAGACCCCGGTGGTGCTCAAGGTCATGGACAGCGGCCACCGCAACTGCCTGGAGGTGAGGGGGCGGCTCTGCCACCTCCACGGTGTCACCTGGGGGTCCCTAAGGCCCGCCCTGAGCCATCTGTCCCTGTCACAGTCCTTCCTGGAGGCCGCCAGCACCATGAGCCAGCTGTCCCACAAGCACCTGGTGCTGCTGCACGGCGTCAGCCTCGGCAAGGACAGTGAGTGCCCGGCGGGGTGGCGGCCACAGTGCCACCTGGGCACCCCCTGGCCGCGGCGTGGGCACCCCCTGACCCCCCCGGGCGCCCCCAGGTGTGATGGTGCAGGAGCACGTGCGGCACGGGCCGCTGGACCTGTACCTGCGCAAGCACCGCGGCGCGGTGACCACCGGCTGGAGGCTGACGGTGGCCAAGCAGCTGGCCTACGCCCTCAACTACCTGGTGAGCCCACCGGGCTGGGGAGGGGGTCCCGGGGGTCCTGGGGTGCTGGCCTTGGGGTTCTGCCTCTGGGTGTGGGGTCCTGTGCTCATCCTCCGTGGGGAATCCTGGCTGTGGGCTCTGGATCCCAGCTCTGGGTTTGGGGTCCTGGTTCTGGATTCGGGGTCCTGGTTCTGGATTCGGGGTCCTGGTTCCCCATCCCACAACTCCCACACCCCATGGATCCCATGGATCCACAGCCCCCAGTCCATCACCACCCCACAGCCCCCACCCATCCCTGGTGCTCCCCCCAGCCCACCCCAGTGTGTGGGACCACCCTGAGGGTCCCGACCCCTCTTCCCCCCATGCAGGAGGACAAGAAGATCCCGCACGGGAACGTCTCTGCTAAGAAGGTTCTGCTGGCCCGGGAGGGGGACATGGCTGGGGGGAGCCCCCCCTTCATCAAACTCAACGACCCCGGGGTCAGCGTCACCGTCCTGGCCCAGGACAGTGAGTCAGGGGTCCTGGGGGGTCCCTGGGGTGCTGGCCTTGGGGTTCCGCCTTTGGGTCTGGGGTCCTGTGCTCATCCTCCGTGGGGAATCCTGGCTGAGGGCTCTGGATCCCAGATCTGGGTTTGGGGTCCTGGTTCTGGGTTTGGTTCTGGGTTTGGGGTCCTGTGCCAAGCCGGGTCCTGGCTGTGGGCTCTGAATCCCTTTCACCAAACTCACCCACCCCGGGGTCAGCGTCACCCTCCTGGCCCGGGACAGTGAGTGAGGGGGTCCTGGGGGGTCCTGGGAGTTCTGGGGGTGCCAGGCCCCCCACAGTGGGTGCTGAGGGGGGCTGGGCACCCCTCAGTGCTGGTGGAGAGGATCCCGTGGGTGGCCCCCGAGTGTGTCAGCAACCCCGGGAGCCTGGCACTGCCAGCTGACAAGTGGGGCTTCGGAGCCACCCTCTGGGAGATCTTCAGCGGGGGGAACATGCCCCTGAGCCTGCTGGAGCCCCAGAAGGTGAGGCTGATCCCAGCACCCCGCTGGATGCTGCCCCATCCCGTTCTATCCCAACCCTCCTGCCCCATCCCGTTCTATCCCAACCCTCCTGCCCCATCCCACTGTATCCAAATCCTCCTTCCCCAGCCCTCCTGGCCCTTCCTGCTACATCCCAGCCCTTCTTCTCTGCCCAATCCCATCCCATCCCACCCCAGAAATCCCATCCCATCTCATTCCCTGCTATGAATCCCATCCCATCCCACAAATCCCATCCCATAAATCTCAACCCAAAGATCCCATCCCATAAATCCCATCCCATTCCCTGCTATGGATCCCATCCCATCCCATCCCAACCTCCCATCCCATCCCAAAATCCCATCCCATCCCATCCCATCCCATCCCATCCCACAAATCCCATCCTACAAATCCCATCCCATAAATCCCATCCCATCCCACCTCTCCTGCCCCATCCCTCTGCACCTTCCCCCATCTCGGAGCCGTTCAGGGGCTCTTTGGGGGGTCCCACACCCCCTGAGCCCCCTCTGCCCCCCTCTCCCAGAAGCTGGAATTCTACCGGAGCCGGCAGCAGCTGCCGGCCCCGCGCTGGCCGGAGCTGGCGGCGCTGGTGGCGCAGTGCATGGAGTACGAGCCGCCGCGCCGGCCCTGCTTCCGCGCCCTCATCCGCGACCTCAACAGCCTCGTCACCTCCGGTGGGCACGGCAGCGGGCTGGGGGGGCCGCGGGGACCCCGCCGCCGCCTCACCGCCCCCTCCCGCAGACTACGAGCTGCTCTCGGACCTGTCCCCCGCGGACGTGACGCTCCGGGGCGGCTTCTGGGGACGCGAGTCCCTGGCCATGAGCCAGGACCCCGAGCACTTCCAGGAGCGGCACCTCAAGTACATCTCGCTGCTGGGCAAGGTGGGGGCGCAGGAGAGACCCCAAAACTCAGCACAGCCACTCTTGCCTTCTGGATTTGGGGTGTGGGAGATCCTGGTTGTGCTGAGAAACAATTCCAGGAGAGACCCCGAACCCCAAAACTCAGCTCAGCCACTCTTCCCTTCTGGATTTGGGGTGTGGGAGATCCTGGCTGTGCTGAGAAACAATTCCAGGAAAAACTGAACCCCAAAACTCAGCTCAGCTGCTCTTCCCTTCCCGGATTTGGGGTGTGGGAGATCCTGGCTGTGCTGAGAAACAATTCCCCTCTGTGTGGGGGATTTTGGGGGGATGAGGCACTGGGAATTGGGGGGCACCCCAACATCCAGTTCCCTGCATCCAGGGGAATTTTGGGAGCGTGGAGCTGTGCCGCTACGACCCCCTGGGTGACAGCACGGGCGAGCTGGTCGCGGTGAAGAAGCTGCAGCAGGATTCAGCCAAGGAAATTCGGGATTTCGAGCGGGAGATCCAAATCCTGCACTCGCTGCAGCACGACTTCATCGTCCGGTACCGGGGCGTTTGCTACAGCCGGGGTGAGCTGGGAATGGGGCAGGAATGGGGCTGGGAATGGGGCTGGGAATGGGGCTGGGAATGGGGCAGGGAATGGGGCTGGGAATGGGGCTGGGAATGGGGCAGGAATGGGGCTGGGAATGGGGCAGGAATGGGACAGGAATGGGACAGGGAACGGGGAGGGAATGGGGCAGGAATTGGGCTGGGAATGGGGCAGGAATGGGGCAGGAATGGGGCAGGGAATGGGGCAGGGAATGGGGCTGGGAATGGTGCAGAAATGGGGTAGGGAATGGGGCAGGGAATGGGGTAGGGAATGGGGCTGGGAATGGGCAGGGAATGGGGCAGGGAATGGGGCAGGGAATGGGGCAGGAATGGGACAGGAATGGGGCAGGAATGGGGCAGGGAATGGGGCAGGAATGGGGCAGGGAATGGGGCTGGGAATGGGGCAGGAATGGGGCTGGGAATGGGATGGGGAATGGGGCGGGAATGGGGCAGGAATGGGGCAGGGAATGGGATGGGGAACGGGGCAGGGATCCCCGATCCCGGCTCCGGCCATCCCGGTGCTGGATGTGGCCGCAGGGATGCGCGGGCTGCGGCTGGTGATGGAATTCCTGCCCAACGGCTGCCTGCGGGATTTCCTGCAGAAGAACCAGCCCCGCCTGGAGCACAGGACGCTGCTCCTCTACGCCTGGCAGATCTGCAAGGTGGGGAAACGGGGGCGCTGCTGCCCCGGGATGGGGCTGGAGCCGTGCCGTGGGTCAGCCGCGAGTCGCGGGCCAGCCCCGGGTCCTGTCCCTGCCAGCGGCTCCGTCCTGGCCGGAGCAATGCCACGGGTCACCCAAGGGTCACTGTCCAGCCCTGGGGATGCTGCAGGATCCTGTCCCTGCCAGCAGCTGCATCCCGGTGCCACCCTCACCCCGGGGGCTGTGCTCCAGCCGGGATGAGCCCCCAGGGACCCTCCCCGGGGGTTCCCCAGCCCTGGGGACGCTGCCGTGTCCCCGCTCCCCGCCAGCAGCCGCCTCCCGGCAGGGCATGGAGTACCTGGGGGCGCAGCGCTGCGTGCACCGGGACCTGGCCAGCAGGAACATCCTGGTGGAGAGCGACAGCCACGTCAAGATCGGCGACTTCGGGCTGGCCAAGCTGCTCCCGCAGGACAAGGATTACTACGTGGTGCGGGAGCCCGGCCAGAGCCCCGTTTTCTGGTGAGGGGGGCACACGGGGAGGGCTGGAATTCCAGGGGATCCAGGGCTCAGGATCCGCTTTTCCCAGGACTCAGAATCTGCTTTTCCCAGAGCTCAGGATCCCCCTTTTCCAGGGGCTCAAAACCCATTTTTCTGGGGACTCAGGATCCCCTTTTCCTGGGATTCAGGGTCTCCTTTTCTCAGGGCTCAGAACCCATTTTTCCTGGGGCTCCGAACCCGTTTTTCCTGGAGCTTAGAACCCGCTTTTCTGGGGACTCAGGATCCCCCTTTTCCTGGAGATCAGAACCTGTTTTTCCCGGAGCTCAGAATCCATTTTTCCTGGGGCTCAGAACCCGTTTTTCCTGGGGCTCAGAACCCGTTTTTCCTGGAGCTTAGAACCCGCTTTTCCAGGGACTCAGGATCCCCTTTTCCTAGAGATCAGAACCTGTTTTTCCCGAGGCTCAGAACCTGCTTTTCCCCAGGCTCAGAACTCATTTTTCCCAGAGCTCAGAACCCCCTTCTCCTGGAGCTCAGGATCCCCTTTTCCCAGAGCTCAGAACCCGTTTTTCCCGGGGCAGGTACGCTCCGGAATCCCTGGCTGACAACATCTTCTCCTGCGCCTCCGACACCTGGAGCTTCGGGGTGCTCCTCTACGAGCTCTTCACCTACAGCTCCAAGAGCAAGAGCCCCTCGGAGGTGACGTTTCCCTGGAAAGGAGGAGCCACATTCCCTCTGGGACCAGCCCCCCGCAGCCCTCGCGGTGTCCCGGGTGTCCCGGAGCTCACGGGTGTCCTGGAGCTCATGAATGTCCCCATGCTCCCATACGTCCCTGTGCTTCCCAATATCCCGGTGCTGCCGACTGTCCCGGAGCTCATGGATATCCCGGAGCTCATGGGTGTCCCAGTGCTCCCAGGTGTCCAGGAGCTCCCCGATGTCCTGGAGCTCATGAATGTCCTGGAACTCCCGGGTGTCCCGGTGCTTCCCAATATCCCAATGTTCCCGGGTGTCCTGGAGCTCATGGATGTCCCAGTGCTCCCCGATGTCCCAGTGTTCCCGGGTGTCCCGGAGCTCCCGGCTGTCCCGGTTGTCCCGGTTCTCCCGGGTGTCCCGGAGCTCCCGGCTGTCCCGGCGCTCACGGCTGTCCCCGTGCCCGCAGGAATTCCTGCGGATGATGGGCACCGCGAGGCCGCCGCAGATCATCTGCCACCTGCTGGAGCTCCTCAAGGACAACCGGCGGCTCCCGGCCCCCGCCGGCTGTCCCTCGGAGGTGACACCGCTGCCCGGGGGCTGGCGGGGGGGTCCCCGCGGTGCCACCCCTCCCCTGATGTCCCCGCCGTGTCCCTTGTCCCCCCCAGGTGTACGCGCTGATGATGAGCTGCTGGGCCTTTGCCCCCGGCTCCAGACCCACTTTTGGGGAGCTGTCCCCCAAAATCGAGGCTCTGCGGGATGGGCGGAGCAAAACTCGGGGGTAGCCCCCCCCCCCCCCAGAGTGGCACCGGGACCCCCAAGCCTCGGTGATGCTGCCCTGTGCTTTGGGGGGGCACTGAGGGGGGACACAGCCCCCAGCCCCCTTTCCCACATCACAGCCCCCCTCCCATCCCTTCAGCTTTTCCCCCTTTTTTCCTTGCCCTCCCCCTCCATGGCAGAATTGGGATGGGAATATGGGATTTATGGAGATATGGGATTTATGGAAATATGGGAATACAGGACTTATGGGATTTATGGGAATGTGGGAATATGGGATTTATGGAATTATGGAAACATGGGATTTATGGAAATATGGGATTTATGGAAATATGGGAATATAGGATTTATGGGATTTATGGGAATATGAGATTTTGGGAATATGGGATTTATGGAATTATGGGAATATGGGATTTATGGAAATATGGGATTTATGGAAATATAGGATTTATGGGATTTATGGAATTATGGGAATATGGGATTTATGGAATTATGGGAATATGGGATTTATGGAAATATGGGATTATGGGATTTATGGGAGTATGGAAATATGGGAATATGTGATTTATGGGAATATGGGATTTATGGGAATATGGGATTTATAAGATTTATGGGGTTTATGGGAATATGGGATTTAAGGGATATATGGGATTTATGGGATTGGCACCGTGGCAGGAAGGAGGCAGCAGCCGGCGGGGGGGATTTTATTAGAAAATAAAGTGTTTAATAAAAGAGCAGCTCCTGCTCCCTTCACAGCACAGGGGAGGGCGGCGGGGGGGAGCAGGAGGCGACGCGGGGACAGCGACAGGGCGGGGACAGGAGGAGGAGGAGGAGGAGGAGGAGGAGGAGGAGGCGCCCCAGGAGGAGGCGCCCCCTCCCCAGCCCGCCTCCATCCAGTGTTTCCAATTCACACAACGGCGGGAGAAGCCCGGGGGGGCCCGGGGGGGCCCGGGAGCCGCTCAGGACCCCGCCAGGTAAATCCCTGCGGGGAAAAGGTGGGCACAGAGGAGGGAGGGCACGGCCCGGGCACTGCCCAGTGGCGGAGCTCGGTGCCACACCGAACTGGTGACCCCACAGAGCAGGGAAAGGACCCTAAACACCCCAGGGAAGGGACCCTGAGCACCCCAAAGAGCAGGGAAAGGACCCTAAACACCCCAGGGAAGGGACCCTGAGCACCCCAAAAAGCAGGGAAAGGACCCTAAAAACCCCAGGGAAGGGACCCTGAGCACCCCAAAGAGCAAGGAAAGGACCCTAAATACCCCAGGGAAAGTACTCCAAGCACCCCAAGGAAGGGACCCCCTATTCCCCCAGGACCCAGGGGATGGGGAAAGGACCCCGCACCCCCCAAGGCTGTGGGGAAGGGAACCCCCAGCCCCGTCCCCATCCCCCCCCGGCCGTACCTGTAGCAAACCTCTTCTTGACCAGCGACATGCGGTACCCGGCGCCCGCCAGCTCCACCTCCACTCCCGACAAGGTGCTGCCCTCGCTGCTGAACTGGGCGGCCACGGGACTGGGCTTACTGGGACCCCCCAGCGGCTCCCAGCTGGCCGAGAGCCGCCCACAGCCTGGGGGGACAGCGCAGGGGTTGGGGGGGGTCGGGACGCGGAGCCCCCCGCGCCGTGACCCCCGAGCAGGGCGGGCCCGGCCTCACCTCCCTGCCCCGGGGCACCGGGGACGTCCAGGAGCTTCCAGAGCAGCCGCTTCTCCTCCAGGTTCCTGCCGGGATAAGGGGGTGTCATCAAGCCCCCACAGCCCCAAAGTTTAGCCCTTGCTGCCCATCCCCACATCCTGCCTTCCTCACCCCGTCAGTGTCCCCATTTCCCAGTTCAGAGTCCCCTTCTCCCAGTTCAGAGTCCCCATTTCCCAGTCCAGGCTCCCCTTGTCCCACCCTGAGGAGATTCAGGACCCCACCCCTGTGCTCCTCATCTTCAGCAAGTTTGGGACCCCCGGTCCAGTGTCCCCCCCACCCTGGGGGAGTTTGGGGCTCCCAGCCCTGTGTCATCCAGCCTGTGAGGGTTTGGGACCCCAGACCCATCATCTCCCACCCCATTCAGCCTCAGGACCCCAGACCCTTCATCCCCATCCCACTCATCCTCAGGACCCAGACCCTTCATCCCCCACCCCGTTCAGCCTCAGAACCTCAGACCCTTCATCCCCCACCCCACTCAGGACCCCCATCCCTCCTCCCCACCCCAGCCCAGCCCCTCTCTCCCCGCTCCCGTTACCAGCTGGCCGCGGGCTGCAGCCGCAGGTTGGTCAGGGGCTCCTCCAGGGGCAGCAGGACGTGCACGTTGCCCAGGGGCACGGGCAGTGCCAGGGCGGCCGCGTTGTAGCCGTACTCCACGCTGACCCGCGTGGCGCCGGGCGCGCAGTCCCAGCGCACGCAGAGCCGCAGCGGCGCCGAGCCGGGGCCCAGCCGCGAGAACTGCGGCACACCGGGGGCTTTAGGGGGGCACCGAGACCCGCCCCGTGCCCGCCGGGGTGCCCTGCGGGGCTCACCTGGTACTTGAGCAGAGCCACGTTGTAGTAGGAGGCGGCCGGGCTCTGCTCCGCCTGCTTCTGCAGGTGCCCGGTCAGCGCTGCCATGTTCAGCCAGAAGTCCTTGGTGCTGGGGTCGCTCTGGGAGGGGTCGCTGGGGGCGTGGGGGGAGAGGGACAACGGGGTCTGGGTACCCCCAGGAGCTGGCACGTCGGTAGCCAGCTCCAGAGCAGCTCCAGAGAGTGCCCAGACCGCTGGGATCCCCAAAACTCAGCTCATGGCTGGCACACCCCAAACCCCCCAAGAATCCCAAATCTCAATACCAAGCTCCCCATTGCTGCATTCCCAAAAACCCCAAACTCTCGATGCCCAGCTCCCCATCGCTGCATTCCCAGAATTCCCAAAAACCCCAAACTCTCGATGCCCAGCTCCCCATCACGGCATTCCCAAAAACTCCAAAATCTCAGTACCCAGCTCCCCATCGCTGCATTCCCAGACCCCCAAAAACCCTAAAATCTCAATGCCCAGCTCCCCATCGCTGCACTCCCAAGACACTCAGACCCCTGAAACCCCCAAAACTCAGCTCCCCATCCCTGCATCCCTCATCTCCTGAGGGTATCCCCAGGAAAACAGGGACACTCCGTACCCCAAAACCCACACCCATCCCTGCATCCATCACCTCCCAGGCTCCCCATGCCCCTCCTGCACCCCAAAACCGCCCCCATCCCTGCATCCATCACCTCCCAGGCTCCCCGTACCCCTCCTGCACCCCAACACCAGTCCCCCAGCGCTGCCCCCCGCACCTCGCAGGCTGTCCCCCCGGTGTCCCCCGTGTCCCCTCCGTGTCCCCCACCTGTAGAGCAGCTCGGCGTTGGGCAGGAACTGCTCGATGGCCGCGGCGTTGAGCAGGCGGAAGCTGAGCACGGGCGGCGCCGCGGGGCCCCCCAACACCCGCACGATGCCCGCGGGGAAGGACATGGTCAGCTCGCCGGTCACCTTCACCAGGCAGCTGCCGGGGACACGCCGGGGGTCAGGGGACGCTCCGAGCTGCGGGGACCCCCGGGATCCCCCCCTCCCCGTACCTGTCGGCGTCGCGCCCCTTGAAGTAAGCGTGGACGTACTCGGTGAAGGCGGTGGCCACGGGCAGCGCGTCCTGCGAGCCCAGCACCACCGGGCTGGGACCGCGCGACAGCCCTGGCGAGGGGGCACGGGGGTCAGGGCACGGCTGGGACCCCCAGCCCACCCCCCCAGATGCCCCCCCGGCACGCACCGAGCGCCGGCGGGGCCACGGAGAAGAAGCCGCGCTCGCCCAGGCTGGCGGGGGCCGAGTGCGAGGGGCCGCAGCTCCAGGAGGGCGAGGGGCTCAGCGAGCGCGACTGCCGAGGCACGGCGGGCTGGGGTGGGGGTCTGCAGCCCTGCGTCCCCCAATTCCACACCCCTGCACCCCGAATTCCACACCCCTGCACCCCCCAATTCCTCATCCCTGCATCCCCAAATTCCACAGCCCTGCATCCCCGTGTACCCCTGCATTCCCAAAATCCTGCATCCCTTCATTCCCACATCCCCTATCCCCGAATTCCCAAACCCTGAATTCCCACATCCCTAAACTCCCAAACTCGATATCCCTGCATCCTGCGCCTCTGAATTCCTGCGTCCCCGAATTCCCATATCCCCATATTCCCACACCCCTGAATTCCCACACCCCTGAATTCCCAAATTCCCACAGCCCTGAATTCCCACATCCCAAATTCCCACAGCCCTGAATTCCCATACCCCAAATCCCCACACCCCCGAATTCCCAAACCCAGGGGGCAGATTTGGGTGTTGGGGGGCAGGGTTAAGGGTAATGGGGGGCAGAGTTGGGGGTCATGGAGGGCACAGCTCAGGCTAATTGGGGGGCACAGTTTGGGGTCACTTAGGACAGAGTTTGGGGTCATGGGGGGCACAATTTGGGGTCATTAAGGATACCGGGGGGGCTGTGTCAGTCAGGTTTAGGGGTACCCTGGGGCCGCCCCCCACCACTCACCCGGCTCTGAGGGCAGCGGGGGGGTCCCGGCCGTGCCCCCCGGCCCCTGGCAGCCCCAGGGAGAGGGGCTGCAGGACTCCCCCCCGCTCGGGGGGGCCGGCGAGGAGGACGACGAGGAGGCCGAGTTGGAGGAAGGACGCGTCGGGGGGGGCTGCTCCCCGCCGGGGCTGCGGGGTCTGCCCCAAGCCGGGGGGTCCCCAAAAGGGTCGGGCGAGGGCGCTTCTCGCGGGGCGGGGCCGCTGAGGCAGCGGCTGCGACCCCGGGGCGCGACCCCCGCCTCCCCCCAGAGCCCCTCGGCTCCGGGGCCGCTGAACACGGCGAAGTTGGGGGGCTCGGGGAGGCGGCCGGAGGGGCTGCGGGGCCGCGGGGGCCAGGCGCTGCCGGCGGGGGGCGGCTCCGCTTTGGGGCCGGGGCTCTGCGGCGTTCCCGGCTGCGGGCTCCAGGGCCGGGAGTCCGGGGAGGGACCGGGAGCGGGGTGCGACGGCGAGTCCAGCCCCGAGTCCTCCACGTTCTCCGGGGACGAGGAGGAGAAGGGAGACGAGGACGAGGTGAGCACGTAGGAGCGGGGGGCTGCGGGACAGCGCCGGTCAGAGCGCGGCCCCCGCCCCGCCGGGGAGGGGAGGGGGGTCCCGTTCCGCGCCCCCAAATCCTCACCCGGGAATTCCTCTGCCTCCAACGCCGACTCCAGGGGGGGCCCAAAGAGCGCGGCCGAGGGTGGCGTGTCCTGGGGGGGCTTCCCGGGACCGCTGGGACAGAGCCGGGGGGGGGGTTCAGAGTCTGCCCAGGACCCCCCAGGGATGGGGGGTGGCCACCCCATGGCGCCCCAATCCCTCCCCGTCCCCTACCTGTTCACCTGCGCCGCCGGGAGACCCCTCCCCATGCTGTCACCTGCGGGGAGAGGGGACACTGCGCTGCACCCCCCACAGCACCCCTCAGGTGCCCCCCAAATCCTCAGGACCCCCCGCCCTGTCTCACCGGCCGCCAGTGTCCCCTCGGGGTCTGTGTCACTGCAGGCTGGGGTCAGGGACGCCGTGTGCCCTGCAGGGGATGTCACCATGAGGGGACACGGAGCCACGGGGACTCTGGGGTGGCTCGGGAAGGGTGGGGGGTCCCCAGGGGTCGGCGAGCAGACAGGGAATGGGGCTCGGGGAAGGTGGCACTGTCCGCAGGAACTGGGTTTAAGGAAGGGTGGCATTGTCCCCAAGGAAGGGGACTCAGGAAGGGTGACATTGTCCCCAAGGCAAGGGTTCAGGAAGGGTGTGATGTCCCCAAGGAAGGGGCTGAGGAAGGATGGGATGTCCCCAAAGAAGGGGGCTCAGGATAGATGGGATGTCCCCAAGGAAGAAGCACAGGAGAATGGGATGTTCCCAAGGAAGAGGCTCAGGAAGTGTGGCATTGTCCCCAAGGCAAGGGTTCAGGAGGATGGGATGTCCCCAAGGACTGGGTTTAAAGAAAGATGTGATGTCCCCAAGGAAGGGGGTCAGCAAGGATGGGATGTCCCCAAGCAGTGGCTCTCAGCCCCACTGCCACCCCCCCAGGCCACCACCCGCCCGCAGTGCCACTTACGGGACGCCTGCCTCCTGACGGTGCCCTGCAAGAGAAGGGGACAGGGGTGAGGTGACCCCGGGAATTCCGGGGGTCCCCGCGGCCCCCCAGGCTCACCCCGACGCCGGGGGCCAGGATGAGATTTCCCACGGTGGCCTTGAGCTGCTCCACGGTGGCCTCGGCGCTGCCGGGCGCCTCCCGCGCCTGCACCGGTTTGATGTGGACGTAAAACTTGCGCGGCTCGTCCTCGTCGTAGTCGGAGTCGCTGGAGGAGCAGCCGGGATTCTCCACCTCGCCTGGGCCCCGTCAAGGCAATGCCCGGCTGGAATTACCCTTGGATCCCCCAAAAACCCCTGCTTGGAATTGTCCTTGGTTCCCCCAAGAAATCCCTGCTTGGAATTACCTTTGGATTTCCCCAAAAATCCCTGGCTGGAATTCACTTTGGATCCCCCAAAATGCCTGCTCAGGATTCCCCCTGGATCCCCCAAAAATCCCCAGTTGGAATTCTCCCTGGATCCCCCAGAAATGCCCGGTCAGAATTCCCTTTGGGTCCCCCAGAAATGCCTAGCTGGAATTCCCCCTGGATCCCCAAAATCCCTGCTCAGAATTCCCCCTGGATCCCCAAAATGCCTGCTCAGAATTCCCCCTGGATCCCAAATTCCCCATTTGGAATTCCCCTTGAATCCCCCAAATCCTCGCTGAGAATTCCCCCTGGATCCCCAAATCCCCAGTTGTAATTCCCCCTGGATCCCCCAGAAATGCCCGGTCAGAGCTGCCCCTGGATCCCAAATTCCACAGTTGGAATTCCCCTTGAATCCCCAAAATCCCTGCTCAGAATTCCCCCTGGATCCCAAATTCCCCATTTGGAATTCCTTTTGAATCCCCCAAATCCCCACTCAGAATTCCCCCTGGATCCCCCAAATCCCCTCTCAGAATTCCCCCTGGATGCCCAGTCCCCCTTTTCCCGCCCATGCCAAGGATACTGCGGGCACTGTCCGGGCGCACGGTGAATCCGTCCTCGTCCACCTCGGGGCAGCCCTGCAGGACACCCCCGACATTCCCAGTGCTCCCAGTTTGGGATGGGCAGCGCCAGGCGGGGAACTGGGACACTCACCAGGTCGTTGTCTGGAGATTCCCTGGGAATGACGAGGAGAGTCAGGTGGTGGAGGGGGAAGGGATGGGGGAATTCAGGGATGGGGAAATTCAGAGATGTGGGAATTCGGGGATGCAGGGATGAGGGAATTCGGGGATGCAGGGATTCAATCCCCACATATGGGGATTGAGGGATGAAACAATGCAGGGATGCAAAGCTGCCAGGATGCAGGGATGCAGGAATGCTGGGATGCAGGGGTGTGGGAATTCAGGGATTTAACAATGCAGGGATGCCCAGGATGTGGAATGTGGGAATGCCGGGATGCGGAGATGATGCAAGAATTCAGGGATGAAACCATGCAGGGGTGCAGGAATTCAGGGATGTAGGGATATGGGAATTCAGGGATGCAGGAATTCAGGGGTAAAATTATGCAGGGATGTGGAATGTGGGAATGCCGGGATGCAGGAACTCCGGGATGCAGGGATGGAGGCTCTTACACAGCGTCACGCTCCCGCTCCTTGCGGCTCAGGCCCGGGATCCGGAACGCTTTGCTCCGGCTCCTCTTGGGTCCTGGGGGAAGCGGGAGCGGGTGAGGAGGGGTCTCCGCAGCCCCCGGCACCCCCAGCTGGGTGCAGACGTACTTGCCTTCCTGCGCTGGAGCCAGCCGGTACTCGTCGAAATCCAACACTCCTGCCACGGAGAGAGGGATCAGCCGGGATCAGCTGGGATCAACCCAGGATCAAGCTGGGATCAGCCCGGGATCAACCCAGGATCAAGCTGGGATCAACCTGGGATCAGCCAGGATCAACCCAGGATCAAGCTGGGATCAAGCTGGTCAACCCAGGATCAAGCTGGGATTAAGCTGGGATCAACCCAGGATCAGCCCATGATCAGCCCAAGATCAACCTGGGATCAGCCTGGGATCAGCTAGGATCAAGCTGGGATCAGCCCAGATCAAGCTGGGATCAGCCAGGATCAAGCCAGAATCAGCCCATATCAAGCTGGGATCAGCCCAGATCAACCTGGGATCAAGCTGGGATCAGCTGGGATCAGCCCAGATCAAGCTGGGATCAGCCCAGGTCAACCTGGGATCAGCCAGGACCAAGCTGGGATCAGCCCAGATCAGCCGGGATCAGGGGTCCGGAGGGACCCCGGGCTCACCTGGCCGCTCCCTGCCCGTGCCCTTGCTCTCGGCGAACCTCCGCAGCAGCATCTCCGTGCCGATGTTCTCCACGTTCTGCTTGAACTCCTCGTGGACCTGGGAGGGGGAAAAGGGAAGGGGACATGGAATAAAGGGGACAAAAGGGGGACAGGGAGGGGTCACTCAGCTGGGGACTCACCTGGCCAATCTGGACGTGGGTGTCCTCCACGGAGTGCGAGTAGGAGCCGATGAGCCCCTTCATGTGCCGCAGGTGGGCTTCCTCCACCTCCTGGAAGCGCTGGAGCGGGAACAACGGGGGCAGGAATGGGGGGGACATCCCCAGGCATCGGCAGGGAAGGGTTTGGGATGGGTGGGATGTCCCCAGGTGGGCAGGGAAGGGTTTGGGGTGGGTGGGATGTCCCCAGGTGGGTGTGGAAGGGGGCTTGGCATGGGTGGGATGTCCCCAGGTGGGCAGGGAAGGGTTTGGGATGGGTGGGATGTCCCCAGAGATCCCATCTCTTCCCAAATCCCACCAATGCCCATCCCTTCCCAATCCCCAGCTGTGCCCATCCCTCTCCCCAGCTCCCAGCCGTGCCCACCCCTCTGCCCGGGTGCCAGCCGTGCCCACCCCTCTGCCCAGGTGCCAGCCGTGCCCACCATGGCCGAGTCCAGCATGCGCTGCTCGAAGTCGGCGCGGGCAGCGTTGTATTTGTCCACCGCCCTCCGCAGCGCCTCGCCCGCCTTCCGCGACTTCAGCTCCGCCTGCGCCACCGCCGGGCACGGGCACAGGGGGACAAGGACAGGGATCGTCAGGGACAGGACAGGGGACAGCCAGGGGACAGCCAGGACAGCCAGGGGACAGCCAGGACAAGGACAGGGATCGTCAGGGAGGGGACAGGGGACAGCCAGGGGACAGCCAGGACAGCCAGGGGACAGCGGGGACAAGGACAGGGATTGTCAGGAATGGACAGAGACCACCCAGGGGGACAAGGGACAGCTGGGACAAGGACAGGAACCATCAGGGAGAGGACAGGGGACAGGCACAGGACAGCCAGGAGAAACCAGGGGACAGCCAGGACAAGGACAGGAACCGTCAGGGAGGGGACAGGAGCCTCCTGGGGGGGACAGGGACTCCAGGGAGGGGACAGGGATCACTGTGGGACAAGAGGACCATCGAGGGAGGGTCAAGAATCACCAAGGAGGGGACACAGACCAGTGACTGAGGTGACACAGTGGGTGACAGAGACCGCAGAGAGGA
Source organism: Passer montanus (assembly GCF_014805655.1). Taxonomy (NCBI): domain Eukaryota; kingdom Metazoa; phylum Chordata; class Aves; order Passeriformes; family Passeridae; genus Passer; species Passer montanus. Next base: position 1,051,639 of record NW_024357836.1, read on the forward strand.
CGAACAAGAACCACCACGAGGGGACAGAGACCACCAAGAACGGGACAAGAACCACCAACAGGAGCCAGGGACCACCCAGGGGGACACGAGGACCACTGAGGGGGGGGTCCCGGGGGTGGCACCTTGTCGATCTCCTTCTGGCTGGTGCCCTCCTTGCGCAGCCGCTCGTACTCCTGGCACTTGCTGTGGTAGCTCTCCTTGGACTTGGGCAGCAGCTGGGCCACCCCGTGCAGCAGCTGCACGGCCTCCAGCGTCCCCGACACCTCCTCCTTGGACTGTGGGGACACGGCGGCGTGGGCAGGGTGCCGGGGAGGGGACAGGGCCGGGGAGGGGACAGGGCCGGGGAGGGGACAGGGGCAGCAGCTGGGCCACCCCGTGCAGCAGCTGCACGGCCTCCAGCGTCCCCGACACCTCCTCCTTGGACTGTGGGGACACGGCGGCGTGGGCCGGGGTGCCGGGGAGGGGACAGGGCTGGGGAGGGGACAGGGCCGGGGAGGGGACAGGGCCGGGGAGGGGACAGCGCTACCTTCTTGTGCACGCGGCCTTGCTCCTCGCCGTAGCGCGAGATCTCCTTGATGAGGTCGTGCAGCTTCTTCATCAGCTCCAGGTGGCACAGCGCCAGCTTGTCCGAGGAGATGCGGAAAACCTCCCACAGAGGCGCGAAGGTCCTGCTCGGGGGGCCACCAGAACGGTCACCGCGGTGTCCCCAAAGCCACCTGGAGGCGGCCCGGACCCCCCCGTACCCCAGCTGGGTCCCGTTCGTGGCCATCTTGGACAGCTTCACCATGGCCTTGGCGTAGTTCTCCTCGATGGCGGCCCTGGGGATGGCGGGGAGGGGGGTGTGGGATGGAGCCAGGGTTGTGGGGACCCCACCCGGGGGTTGTGGGGACCTCCCGGGTTGTCCCCAGCCCCGGGTACCTCTCCCGGACGAAGTCAGCGAGCTCCTTGGTGGAGATCTGCCCGTGCTTCATGTTGTGGTAGAGCACGTCGAAGCCGTGGTTCTTCTCGCCCTGCCAGGGGAGCACCCCCCCTCAGACCCCAAATCCCAAGGGACCCCCACACCCCCTTTCCCCATGGGACCACCGGGAGCAGCGTCTGAGCAGCCCAAACCCCCCCAAAATTGGGGTGCTGAGCCCCCTCCCACCCCCACCCCGAACCAGCCCTCCCCAGGACGGGCTGGGCTGAACCCCAAAAACCCCTGGGGTTATTTTGGGTGCTGCCCCCCACCCACAAAGCGGCTTCAGCTCAGCCCCTCCCCCGCCAGCCGCGCTGGGGGTGCAGGTGAACCCCCAGGGGAAACTGAGGCAGGAGGAAGAGGAAGGTGGCGGCAGCTGCCAGACGAACCAGGAAGCGCCGGCCACGCGACTTCCCCCGCCCCCCCCCAGGCTGGGGACCCCCAGGGAGGGGGGGACAGCGATGTCACCACAGCGGTGAGACCCCCAGACCACCCCCCCCAACACCCATCCCCCAATTAATTAATGAACAGCATTAACGAAGGCACCGGGCCTTGAAAATTCACCTCCCCGAAGGGCGGGGGGCCCCTGAGCATGGGGGGCACCCATGGAGGGGTTGGGGGGCCCCCAAGGGCGGGGGGTGGGTCCCGGCTTACCCAGAAGTGCTCGGTGAAATAGGACATCTTGGAGGGGGGGCAGCGGCGCGGGGACCCCGCAGCTCAACTCCCGGGGCCCTGGGGGGACACCGGAGCCTTACCGGGGGCTGTGCCCCCACCCCGGGCTGCGCCCCCCCGGCCGCGCTCCCCATCATGCACCGCAGAAAAACAGGAAACCCCAAAAATTCGCGCCCGGTTGGCGCCACCGGGGGAGGCCCCCCCCGACTCACCCTGAGCTCTCGGGGGGTTCGCGGGGCCCCCCCGAGCATCCTCGGCGTGCCGGGGGTCTGGAGGGGTTCAAGGGAGGGGGGTCAGGGCACGCTGCAGCCCCCCCAAACGCGCTCCGAGCCCCCCCCGCTGCCCGGTGCCTCCGCACGGGCTCCGCCACCTGTGTCACGAGCGGGGCGGGCTCGGCGCGGCCCCCCCGGTAAAGGGGGGGGGGAAAGATGGGAGGGGTCTCGGGGCTCGCAGGACCCCCCACCCCCCCCA
>NW_024357836.1:1053758-1229002 GCF_014805655.1 Passer montanus
CCCCCCCCCCCCCCCCCAGCCCCGCCGGTCCCGGGCGGCCGCGAACGCCACGAACGCGGCGCCGGCCAAAGTCCCCGCGGCCACCGAGTCCCCGAGCGGGACGGGGGTGCGGGCTGGGGGGGCTGCGGCAGGGGCCCCCCCCCCCCCCCCCCCCCCCCCCAGCCGGCTCGGGCCAGCCGCAGCCGTGACCTTCAGCGGGGGGCGCGGGGGACCCCCCGGAGGATGCGGGGGGAACGGAGGGGGGGGGCGGCCCGTTTTTGGGGCTGCGCACCCCAAAAACCCGCCCGGGAAGCGGAGGCACCGCGGAGGGGGGGGGTTTATTATTGGGGCGTGCACCCCCAAAATCAAAAAGGAGGGAAGGCGGCGAAGCGAGCCTGCACCTGCAGCGGGGGGAGGCGGCGGGGGGGCCGCCCGCAGCACCGGGAGCGGGCTCGTGGCCAGCGGGGGCTGCGCCGGTGCACCGGGGCGTTATTAACGGTGGGCGCCGCGGCGGTGCGGTGCGCAGCGAGGGAAGGGCGGGGGGGTCTCCGGTACGGCGGGGGGCTGCACCCCCGCACCCCGGTGAGGGCGATGCTGCGGGGGCGGCGGCGGGGAGCCCGCGCGCGAACGGCGGGGCCGGGGGGCTGCGCGGCGCCGGGACCGCGCCGGGGGCGGTGCTGGCCACGCCCCCTCCCGCCGAGCCGCGCCGCCATTGGCTGAGGCGCCCGGCAGCGGTGACCGCAGCCAGCGGCTGCCGCCTCCTATTGGCTGAAGCGCCGCCGCGCCGCGCGCGGGGAGGGGTCTCATTTGCATTTTTAAAGCGGCCGCCGCCCCGAAAGCCCGGCGGGAGCGGCGCGGGGGGAGACGCGCTAGCGGAGCCGCCGGCAGCGGAGCGCCGGTGCTGGAGCTGCCGCCGCCACCCTGCCCGAGCTGCCACCCCCCTCCCCGGCCTGCCGCGCTCCGCCCCCCGCGCCCGCGGCGCTGCTCCCGGTGCGCCCGCCGCCGGTGCCAGCCGGTGCCTCGCACCCCGCTGAGCTCATGGCCCGGCTCCGGCTGTCACCGGCGCAGCTGCGGGAGCGTCCCCGCGGGCAGCGACCCGGCGGGGGGGCGGGGGACATTCCCGGCGGGGGCGACACTCCCGTATTCCCGGCGGGAACGCACCGCACATCCCGCCCCGACGGGGGACGCGCCAGCCCCGCGCTGCCACCGGAGCCGGGACGGCGGGGACGTCACGCGGCGGGTTCGGTTACGCTGCCTTTTGTCCCGGCGACACCTGGCAGGTGCCAGGGTGGCAGTGCCAGGCCCGGCCGGTGGCACCGCGGCAGCGCGGGGGGGCTCGGGGCCGGGGGGCTGGAGACCCCTCCCCAGCTCCAGCGCGGTTCCCCGGGGTCAGGGCGCTGCTGGCGCTGCCACCGCGGGCACTGTCACCTCCGCGGTGTCCCCGCGGGTGCTGGCAGCCACCAAGGGGGGACAATGGCGGAGAAACCCCCCCGGGACCCCTCCCCAGAACCACCGGGACCAGTCACGGCAGAGTGGGGGGCTCAGAGGGGGCTGGGGGGGACAGGGACAGCCCCGGGGTCACACCTGGGCTCGAGGGGACCGAACCCCCCCTGAGCCCCCTCCCCAAAAGGGCTGGGAACGGGGGGATTTTGGGGAAGGGGAAATTTGGGATTGCCTGGGGGGGATGGGAAGGGGAATTTGGGGGGTGGGCATGGGGGGCTTTGAGGGGGGTTTGTCCCCTGGTCGTGCTGCCCACGCAGGGTGGGGGATGAGCACAGGGACACGGGGACCCCCCCGCAGCACCGCGGAGGCTCCGAACCCCCCCAAAGCCCCCCCAAAGCCCCCCCCAAAATCCGCGGGGGATGAAGGCAGCGGCTGCAGCCCCCTCCTCCTCCTCCTCCTCGCGGTGGGGCCGGGATGCAGCGATGGGGATGCAGGGATGGGGATGGGATGGGGTTGTCATGGCAACCCCGCATCCAGCCTCAGCCTCGGCGCTGCCGCACCGCAGCGCTTCTACCCCCCCCGACCCCTCTGAACCACCCTGCCTGACACCCTGGACCCCCCCAAATCCCCCACCACCACCTGCAACCCCCCCCACCCCAAAAAAAAAATCCAAATTCCCTTTCCCAACCTCGTGGTACCACCCCAAACTCCCCCACAAAGGCTGAGCCCAACCCATTCTTTCCACCGCCTTCCCAAATCCATGGGACACCCCCACCCCGCCCAGAAAAAAATAAAATAAAATAAAATAAAAAATAATAAAATAAAATAAAAAAGCAGCCAGGAGACAAAGATGCACGGGGAATGATCCTCTTTAATGCTCATTTTTCACACAATTGCCAAACGGGAACGTGGCGTGCAAGACGGGGAGCGTGTGGCCACGGGCAGGGGATGGGGTTTGGGCATTTTGGGGAGGGGGGAAGGTGGTCACAGCCACACCACCCACCCCAAAAAACATCCCCCACCAACCTCCAACCCTTCCAGCTGAGAAAAAAATGATATAAAGCACTAAAGGTGAAACATTCAGTGCCCCCTCCCCGAACACACAGGACGATACAATCAAAGGTAAAAGCCCCCACGGGCATTTATTTGGGGGGGGGAGTAAAGATAAATAACCCCCCCTCAAAAAAAAATTAAAAAAAAAAGGTTTGGTTCATTCAGTTTTCACGATTTTTGTCTTTTTTTTTCTTTTTCTTGTTTTATCTTAAAAAGTCATTACAAAAAGAGCCACCGAGGAGCCTCCTACAAAAACAGGTTAGTGTTTGTCCCAGGGGGGAATTTTGGGGGGGGGGGGGCGTCCAATTAACCGGTCGTCACATTCTGTCCCCCCCCCAACCCCACCCTGACCCCCCCTTTGGTGCTCTCTGCTCATAAAACCCCTTAAAAATTGCACGTGACGTTTGGTTTGAACAGCTTTTGGCAGGGGGTGGATGTGGGGGGGCTGCTCTCTGCTCTCCCCCCCCCCAAAAAATGAGGGGCTGGGGGGTGCCTTTGTTCAGCCCCCACCCCAAAATTACGATCAATTTGGGGGTGATGGGGGGGGTCACAACAGTTTTTTGGGGGGGGGCACGACCATTTTGGGTAGGGGACAACACCAGGGACAACCCCACAGCAGCACCCCCCAACCCCCTCAGGGATGGGACTCCCGAGGTTGCCCCAGCTTTGTGCCCCCCCCCCCCAAAAAGGGACACCCAGCCCCCCCCCCAACCCTCTGAGGGCTTTTGGCAGGGGGTGGATGTGGGGGGGCTGCTCTCTGCTCCCCCCCCCCAAAAAATGAGGGGCTGGGGGGTGCCTTTGTTCAGCCCCCACCCCAAAATTTTGGGGAGGGAACAGGAGTGCAGCGAGGTGGGCAGGTCTCAGCCTGGGGGAGGGGATGCTGCACCTGGGGGGGGTCCTCCCCCAACACTCTGAGGGTTATTTGGGGAGGGGGGGAATTGTGGCTCGTCAAGGAAAATGTGGGAAAAAAATCCAACAAAACACCAAAATTTACCCTGTTCCTTCAAGCTGCCCGTGGGGACGGCTCAGCACCGCTGCTGGGCGGGGAGGGGGACACACCCTGCCACCCTGCCACCCCCCCGTGTCCCCAGCTGGCCCCTTGTCCCCTCCCCGGGCTGGCAGCAGCGGGGCCAGAGCGGGGACCTCCCCCTGCTGTCCCCACCCCGCCCCTCCGGGGGCTCGGGGAGGGGGCAGAGGAGGGCGGGGGGTGGTCCCGGGGCCGAGCCCCCCCCTCAGAACTCCACCTTGCAGGCGGGGAAGGTCTCGTCCTGCATGGCCACGGTGCTGTTGCTGCCCAGCACGGTGATGCCCAGCTCCTGCTGCCGCTCGTGCGTCTCCTGGTACCACTCGTGCATCACCAGGGAGTCGAAGGTGGGGATCAAGGTCACCTGAAGGGACACCCAGGCCACGCTGTCACCACCCCCAGTGCCAGGAAGGGGCACCCAGGCCACGCTGTCACCACCCCCAGTGCCAGGAAGGGGCACCCAGGCCACGCTGTCACCACCCCCAGTGCCAGGAAGGGGCACCCGGGACACTCAAATTTTGGGAAGGGGCACCCAGGATGCTTTGTCACCCCCCTCCCAGTATCAGGAGGAGCACCAGGGCATTTTGTCACCTCCTCAGGCACTAGGAAGGGACCTCCAGGACACTTTGTCACCCCCCAGATATTGGGAAAAGACCCCCCAGGACAGTTTGTGACCCCCCCCCAGCAGTGGAAAGGAACCCCCAGGACACTTTGTCACTCCCCAGCACTGGGAAAAAACCCCCGAGAACACTTTGTCACCCCCAGATATCAGGAAAGGACCCCCAGGACACTTTGTCACCCCGCAGCAGTGGGAAGGGACCCCCAGGACACTTTGTCACCCCCCAGCACTGAGTAGGGACCCCAAGGACACTTTGTCACCCCCCAGCACTGAGTAGGGACCCCAAGGACACTTTGTCACCCCCCAGCACTGGGAAAAAGCCCTGAGGACCCTTTGTCACTCCCCAAATATCAGGAAAGGACCCCCAGGACACTTTGTCACCCTGCAACAGCAGAAAGGGACCCCCAGGACACTTTGTCACCCCCCCAAGCAGCACGAGGCAGCCCACCCCAGCCCTCCCCAGGCCGGGCTGGGCACCCACCTGGATGTCGATGCCCCAGTGGTGCTTGCCTGCCAGCAGGGCATCGAGCAGCGGGCGCAGCACGCCCTCCTTCAGGTGATCGTCGCCGCTGACCACGTAGCAGAGCGCGCGCACCCGCCGGAAGAACTCCTCGTCCACCGTGCGCGCGCTCCACGAGCCGGGCAGGTACGCCAGGTCCACGTACACGGGGGGTCCCTGGGGGGCCGCAGCCCTCGTGCCTGCCAGGACAAGGGGACAGCGGTCACAGCGCTCCCCGCAGTGCCACCCCGCAGTGCCACCCCGCAGTGCCACCCCTGGCCGTACCTGCCGGCGATGCCCGCCCGGCTCCGGCCGCCGGCCGGGCTGAGGCGCTGCGGGCGCTGCCAGGGGCTCCGCTGGACAGGCCTTTCTTGTCCCCAAGGGGTGGCCTGGCCTTGTCACCGGCGGCGCTGGCCGGGGGTCTGGCCTTGGTGGCCGAGGCGGGGACGCGGGCGGGCTCGGCCTTGGGGGCGTTGGGCGCCGAGCCCACGCGGGACGGGGTCCTCTTCACCCTGGTGCCCGGGGGCTCCTTCCTGCCGGGGGGCAGCGCCTCGGGGTCCACCATGCAGATTCCGGGCTGGGCGGGGAGGGGACACGGGTCCTTCAGCGGGGCTGGCAGCGGGTCACACGCTCTGGCCACGCCGCGGGGCGGCCGCTCCGAGTCCTCGTCCGACTCCAGCCCGTCGGCCAGGATGGACGGGCAGTCCTCGGTGGCCGGGGGGATGTCGGAGTCGGACAGGGTGGGCAGCGACTCGCTGACCGACGTGGGGGGGGTCTCGCCCGGCCGGCCCCGGGGTGGCACCAGCTCCTGCGACGGGTCACTGTCCGACAGCTCCCGCGGGCTGGCGGCGGCCGAGGGCGACCGCTCGGACTTGGGGTGCTCGAACTCGCAGGGGGACACCAGGCACAGGTCCACGTCGTGGGGCGAGTCCGAGCGGTGGCCGGGCCGCGGCGCCGCGTCCCCGTCGGCCCAGGGCGGGTGGTGGCACGGCCGCAGCGGCAGCGACAGCCCTCCTTTGGTGGCCTCGGGCTCGGGCGCGTCCCCGGAGGCGCGGGATCGCCGCCCCTCCTCCGGGGGGGACTCGCTGACCGGCGGCAGCACCTGCTCGAAGGACACCGAGAGCGACTCGTCCACCTCGGTGGAGTGCGGGGAGCCCACCTCGGCCGGCAGCGAGGGCGTGGTGATGGTGGGGGACACGTCGGGGACGTCATCCTTGAAGGGGCTGAGGGACAGGCACCCCGCCTGCTTGTCGGGCACCGAGCCCTCCTTGCCCGCCGTGGCTGCTGGCCACGCGCCCTGCTGCCGGGCGGCGCCGGTGCCCGGCTCCTCGGCGCCGTCCTCCACCGGGGACTGGTGGAAGGGCGTGTGGCCAGCGCTGGCCGGCCCCGAGCTGGCCGGGGACATCATCTCCAGGGTCTTCTCCTCGGAGCTGCCGCAGGGATCCTCGGCGCCCTCGGGGCCGTGGTTGAGCAGCCCGGTGGGCGTCAGGTCGAAGTTGACGCTGCGGTCGCTCTTGGGGGTCTTGGCCATGGGGGACGGGGGGCACACGGCTCGCAGGGGGCTGCTCTCCAGGTAGCGCAGGCGCTGGGGGCTCTCGGGGTCTTCCAGGCCGTTCTCCAGGCAGGAGGGATCCCCCGGGAGCCCCGGGCGCCGGTTCCCCCCGTTCTCCAGGGATAAAGGCTCCAGCTCGCTGTCGGCCGTGGCGATGCCTTCATCCGTGGATTCTTCCTTCCTCCTCCTCCCGCCCTGCTCGGCCTCCGGCAGCATCTCCTCAGGGGAGGAGGATTTGGAGCCATCTGACGTCCCTGGCTCCTTCCGGGTGGTTTTAGCCTTGGGTTTCTCTGGCTCTTTCTTCAGCGGGGACTTCTTGATGCTGCCGGCCTTGGCCAGGGGCTTGCGGCTCTCCGGGACCGGCGCTTTCCGGGCCGGAGCCTTGGCCGGAGCCTTGGCCTCTGCCTTGCTGTCCTTCGAGTCCTTCCGCAGCGTCTCGGCCTTCGCCTCCTTCTTCACCACCTTCACCTCCTTCTTGGCCTCCGCCTTGGTCTCAGCCCCCTCGTCCTTCTTTGGTGGTTTCTTCTCCTCCTTCCTGGCCATCGGCTCCTTCTTGGGCACTGCTTTTTCCTTGTTTGGTTTCGGCTTCGTGTCCCCCTTCGCCTTCTCAGCCGCCGAGTCCGGCTTGGCTCGGGCATCCTTGGCTTTCTCCTCTTCTGACCCCGTTCTGGCCGCGTCCCCCAGGGATTTTGGCTTCTCCTTGGTCCCAGCTTTGACCTCCTTCTTCTCCACCTTTGGAGCCTTCTCCTTCGGCGCCAGCGCCGCGGCCTCCACCAAGCTCAGCTTGGAGCCCGACTTGAGGCTCTCCTTGCTCTCCGCCCTCCTCTGCTTCAGCGGCTTCTCCACCTGCGCCGTCCCCTTCAGGTCATTCTTGGTGACCACAGGGTGCTTGAGGAACTCCAGGTGCTTCACCTTCTCCAGCCCTTCCAGGATCCGCGCCTGGGGCGTGCAGCCGGGGAACAGCACCCGGATGATCTTCTCGGAGCGGCTGACGGGGTGCCACACCAGCAGCACGCACACCGACGTCAGGCACTGCAGCGGCAGCTCCTGCTCCTTGGGGAAGCCGTTCCCCGACCAGTGCTGCAGGAGGAACTCCAGCTCCTTGGTGCCCTTCACGGGGTTCAGCACGTACATGTCCAGCCGGCCCACCCCCATCTTCTGGAAGAGCACGGTGGGCTCGGCGCGGGAGCCGCTGTCGCGGGCCAGCAGGTTGGGCCGGATGCCCAACTTGTCCAGGTAGTGCAGGGTCAGCGCGGCCTCGTCGCAGCTCTTCAGCACCTTCGAGTCGCCCTCGATGTCCTTCAGCTTCTCAGAGGCGTTGAGGAAGACGACGCCCAGCTCGGGCGAGATGAGGTTCTTGGCCCAGTCGCCGTTGCCCTGGGAGCTCTGGGAAGGGTCCTCCTCCAGCTCGGCCAGCTTCCTCTGGAGCAGGCTGTTGATGCCAGGCAGGCTGTCCGTGCCCGCGTGCGTCACCAGGATGGAGTCGATGCGGTCCAGGTGCCGCACCAGCTTCCAGAAGGAGGATTTGGGGTTGGAGCCGCCGTTGACCAGGACGTTGAAGCCGTTGACGGCGAAGAAAGCAGAGTCCCCTCTCCCGCCCGGGAAGATGTAGCAGCAGGGCTTGGAGAGCTTCAGGAATCCCACCATGGTGGGGGGCTCCAGCAGGTCGAAGGGGGACTGGGGCTCCAGGGACTCCGACAGGTACTCCATGAACTCCTCCAGCCCCTCCATCTCCGGCAGGACGCAGCCGGGGTTGTAGCGCAGCTCGATGAAGTCCTGCAGGTTGTGGTGCTCCAGGCCCGAGTCCCTCCACTCCCCGAAATCGGGGCAGCTGATGGTCAGCCTGGCTTTGGCTGAGGGGTCTGCAGAGCTCAGGATCTCGCCCACCTGCACAGAGGGGCAGCTTCAGGTGGGAGGGGGCACCGGGGCCACCCCCATCACCCACCAGGAAGGGGTGGGAGGTGTCCAGGGACACATTAAAGCACTGGATCCACACCTGCTGCCTGCTTTTTGGGAGGATTTTGGGGTGCCAGGCCCCTGCTGCTGGGCAGGGTCCTGGGGGGCAGGGGGGGCTTTCCCTGACCCCCCACCCTGGCTGCAGTTGTGGCCCCCCACGGCTGGCAGCTGAGGATCTGCTCCTCTAAGGTCCAAGGATTTGCACCCCTAAATTACATGAACCTGCACCCCTAAATTCCCAGGATCTGCCCCTTTCCCTGCCCCTCAACCCCTTGGGATCTTCCTCCCAACACCCCCAGGATTTGTTCCCCAAACTCCTAGCATGTGCCCCTAAGATTTACATTCACAGATGCCCAGCATCTACCTGGCTAAATTCTCAAGATTTGTACGCCCTAAATCCCCAGGATCTGCCCCACAAAACTCCCAGCATCTACCCCCTAAATTCCCACGATCTGCATCCCCTAAATCCCCAGGATCTGCCCCACAAAACTCCCCTAAATCCCCAGGGTTTGCCCCTTTTCCCGGCACAGACCCCCAGGCTTTGCCCCACACCTTGCAGGGACCCCCCTGCGAGGAGACAGGAGGACATGCCACCATCCCTGAGGAGCTGCTCCTGGCTGGACGTGCTCAGGCAGCAGCTCTGACCCCAAAATGCCCCCTGTCCCCTCCCCTGTCCCCTTCCCTCACCTCCTTATCGGTGAAGATCTGGATGAAATCCCGCAGGGAGAAGCAGCCGGTCTGCAGCATCAGCTCCCCGGTGTCCTCCACGCAGGGCCCAGCAAACACCAGCAGCTTGTGCTGGGACACGTCTGTGATGAGGTTCCGCAGCTGGGGACAGAGTGGGGGGGACATCAGCACCGTGGGGACACCGTGGGGACAGCCCCGGGGCCAGCAGCGTCCCCGGCTCACCTCGTCACACAGGGATTTGTCGGAAGGGTTGAGCAGCACCAGGGTCTCCAGCACATCCCCGCGGTGGTGGAGGGTCCTCTGACCTGTGGGGACACAGAGGTGACAGCCACGCCCCCCCAGATTGTCCCCGTGGGGGTGGCACGGCCAGGAGCTGCCCGGTTTTCCGGAGGAAGAGGGACGGGCATGGACACACAGGGGGCAGGGACACATTTCCCGTGTCCTTCCTGCCCGGGGAGGGGAGGGACAGGTGGGGGAGACCCCCCCAAACACTCCGGGTGCTCCCAGGGGGGTTTGGGGTTCATTTCCCGCCCTGAGCAGGGAAACACCCAGCTGGGTGTGGGGGGAAGGGCACTGGAGCAGCCCCAGCTCTGTTTTCCCGTGGAAAATCCCATTTTTCCAGGCTGGAAAAGGAAGTGGCTCCTCACGTGGGGGATCACGGGGTTTGGAGGGGGGGGGACACACAAAGCCAGGCCTGTTCCCACAAAATCTGGGGGGAGAGAACGGGGAGGGGGCGTCCCTGATCCCAGCCCCCATTCCCACCCCTCCCTGGCAGCTTTTCCCCCATTTTTCCCGGTTTTTAGCCCATTTTTTACCTTTGACAATGCTGGAGAAGGTGGCCGAGTGCCGGGACACGAAGAGCTTCAGCTGCTCGTCCAGGTTGCAGCAGGTGAGGTCGATGTCCCACGAGCGGATCCCTGTGGGGAAAAAACCCCAAAGAAAAATTTGGGACTGGGGGCTCAGAACCCACCAGCACCACCCCCAAACCCCACACGGCGCTGATTTGGGGCTGACCCCATAAAATCCCCCCTAAAATCCCCCCCAAGGTGTTTTTGGGGTGCCTCCAAGCAACACCTGCCCGCCAGGTGAGCTCCTCGTGAGTCAGCCCCGGCTCTGCCAAATCCCAAATCCCAAATCCCAACGCCCGGGGCACGGAGCAGCTCTGCCAACACCTCCTCAAAGGCGCCAATTAAGGAATTAAAAAAGATTTGGAGCTACCTGTCAGCCCTGGGACAGGTGCAACACCTGGACAGCCTCTCAGCACTGCCCAGAAGGGATTTCTGGGGGTTTATTCCCAAAATTTTGGGTGGCTCCGGGTGCTGCCGGTAAGGGCCGGAGGATGGGTGGGGGATGGTGTAACCGGCCCGGGGTTGCACAAGGGTTTGGGGCCGGTTTTGGGGTGGTTTTGGTGGGGTTTGGGACACAGGGAGGGGACAATGGGGCGGGGAATGTCCCTGCCGTGATGGGTTTGGGATCTGCTCCAGCTGGGGGGGTCCTGAGACCCCTCCCCAAAACCCGGGCAGGGCTGAGGGAGGGGTTGGGGGGCTGGAGGGGGGAGTCCCTACAAAATGTGGGGTGGATCCTGGGGATTTGGGGGCAGATCCGGGGGATTTGGGGCCGCAGGGAAAGATCCTGGGGAGGGGGAGGGAAATCCAGGAGGAGCAAAGCCTGGAGGCTTTGAAAGAAAGGAGGATGCGGCTCCCCGAGGGTTCGGGGCAGGGCAAGGGGCGGATCCGGGGTTTTACCGGGGCTGGGGGCGAGGAGGGGGCGCGGACCCCGGGATGGGGGGGGGGGGCAGGAAATGGGGCAAATCCCGGCAATTTCGGGGCGCACACCCCGGGAACGCGCAGGGGGGAATCGCGGCGGGCCGGGGCGGGATGGAGCCGCCCCAGAGCGGCGATCGCAGCCCGGAGCCAGCGGGGCATCCCCGGGGGGGCTCCTCCGGTGGGGGCGGGCGGCTCCGGGAGGAGCCCCCGCAGCACCGCGCGGTCTCACCTCGCTCCAGCTGCTGCAGGGCGGCGGCCCTGAGGCCGGGCCGGTGGCAGCCGCCGCCCACGATGGCGAGCAGCGAGAAGCGGCGCGGCCCCGCGGCCGGAGGGGCCGCAGCCGCCGCAGCCACCGGAGCCGCCGCCATCTTCGGCGCCCCCCGCCCGCCCCGCTGGCCACGCCCCCTGCGTCACCGCCGCCCGGGACACACCCACTGATGTCACCGCCGGCCAATGGGAGGCGCCGGAGGGGAGGCGGGTGGGCGGAGCGGAGGTGGGAGAGAGGGTTCTTAAAGGGGCAACGCGCGGGGTGGGGCAGCGGGTGGGGTCCGCGCGGGAGGTGCGGGGTCGGGGGTCTGGATGGGGATGCGGGATCGGGGATGGGGGGCCGAGATTCTGGATGGGGGGCCAAAATTTTGATGGGAATGCGGGATTCTAGATGGAGATTTGGGATTCTGGATGCGGGATCGTGGATGGGGGGGGGCCAAAATTTTGGTGGGAATGCGGGATTCTGGATGGAGATTTGGGATTCTGGGTGTGGGATTCTGGATGGAAATCCGAGATTCTGAATGGGAATTTGGAATTTTGGATTCCGGATTCTGGATGAGGATCTGGGATGCTGAATGGGCATTTGGAATGCGGGATGCGGGATGCGGCCGGGCCGGGCCGAATTGGATGAGCCCCCTGCATCCCGCGGATCCATCCATCCATCCATCCATCCATCCATCCATCCATCCATCCATCCATCCATCCATCATCCATCCATCCATCCTCCTCCAGCGGCTCGGGAATCCCCGGTGCTCAGCTCCCCGCCCGTCCCCGCATCGCTCCCGTTCTCGCACCCCCTCTCCCACAGCGGGATGAGATTCCCACTCCCTGTCCCCCATTCCCGCCCCAACCTCGGATTCCCGGCAGGGGAGGGGGACAGGATGGGACCCTCCCCCTCTCAGCACCCAGCCCAGCGGCAGAGCAGGCTGGGAACCCCAAAATCCCCCCAAAAAAGTGGTTTAATGCATCCCCGGGCACCGCCAGCCCCACGGGCGGCGCCGTGCGGCTCCATCCCGGTGCGGGGAGGGGGCTGAGACCCGCGGCTCCCCCTCCCGAGCAGCCGGTGTCCCCCGGTGTCCCGCGGTGTCCCCGCTCCTCAGGAGCACCTGAGGATGAGGAGGTCGCGGGAGGAGCCGCGGGGGCAGCTGCAGAGCTTCCTGGGACCGGACCCCACCACAGGGCGGGTCTGGGGTCCCCCCGAACGCCCCCAGCCCCGCCGCGCCCAGGGCACCCGGCTCAGCCTCTTCTCCAGCGCCTCGGGCTGCCGCGGACACCGGGGGCTGCCCGGTCCCCGGGACACCGGGGGGATCCAGAGGGGCTCCCCAATTCCCGGGACACCCACGGGCTCTGGATCTGTGTCACCCCAATTCCCGGGACATCCAGGGAATCCAGAGGGGCACCCCAATTCCCGGGACACCAGAGGGATCCGGAGGGGCACCCCAATTCCCAGGGCTCTGGATCTGCGTCACCCCCAATTCCCGGGACACCGGGGGGCTCCAGAGGGGTTCCCCCAATTCCTGGGACAGCGGATCCATGTCACCCCCGATTCCCGGGACACCCGGGACCCCCGAATCGGTGTCACCCCGAGTCCCCCAGGCTCCCCGGCTCATCCCGGCCGGGATTTGGGGCTGGGGCAGCACCGGGGGTTGGGGGTCTCTCCTCAGGGTGCGGCCCCACGCCCCCTCCCCCGGCAGCTCAGGATGGACCAGGGAAGGAAAAAACAACCAAAATTCACCAAAATTCACCAAAATTCCCCCTGTGTGCTGCGGGATGTCCCCGGTGCCAGAGCCCCCCGAGGGCCCGGTGGCAGCAGCACAAAACCGGGGCGGGGGGTCTCGGCTGCCCCCTCCCCAATTCCCCATTGCCCCGCCCCAAACCGGGCTGGGGGGAGCAGGAACGCCCCGAAACGCCCCAAACCCGCGCGGGGGGCGCTGGGGACCCCCAGCCCGGCTCCCCCAGCCCCGGCTCAGGGTGGGCTCCGCTGCCGGGCCAGCGTTCGTGTCCTGGGGCCAGTGGCCCAGAGTGGCCGGCTGCCTGCTGCAATTCTTACCAATCTCCCCTAAATTTCCTAAATCTCCCCCCAAATCCCCCTAACCCCCTCAAATCCCCCTAGTCTTCCCCCAATTTCCCCAAATCTCACCCCCAACCCCCCAAATCTCACCCCAAACTCTTTCAAATCTCACCCATACCCCACATCCCCCCGAATCTCTCCCCAAACCTTCGAGTCTCCCCTCAAACCTCCCAAATATCCCCTTAAACCTCTCACATCTCCCTCAAACCTCCCAAATCTCAATCCAAACCCCCCAAATCTCCCCCAAACCCCTCAAATCGCCCCTTTTCCCCCAGAAGCTGCTGCAGTGCCCCTATTTCTTCTTTGGCATCGTTTACATCCACAACGGGCTGGATGAGAGCAGCTTGAAGGTGAATGGCGACAAATTCCCCTAAATTTCTCTAAATTCCCTCCTAATTCCCCTCAGTTCCCCCCAATTCCTCTCTTCCCCCCCCAAATCCTCCCTTTCCCCCTCCCTCATTTGTCCCCCTTTTTCATTTTTTATTTATTTATTTTCCCCCAAACTCCCCCCCCCAAATTCCCCCATTTTCCCCTATTTGTCTCTGTTTTTCCTTTTTTATTTTCTTTTCCCCCAGATTTTCCTCCTTTCTGTGGGAATGGGTGCATTTGGAGGGGATGTGGGAGGGGTTTTGGGGGGAAAAAGGTGAAATGGGGATAAATTGGGGGGAAAAGGGGGTTTTGAGGTGGAAAAAGGGGGGAAAGATAGGATTTGGGGAGGAAAAGGGGGAAATGGGAAATGGGGTGGGAATTGGGGTATTTAGGGTGGGAATTTAAGGATTTAGGGGAAATAGAGTGGGAAAGGGAGGTTTAGGGGAAATGAGGTGAGAATAGGGAGGATTTAGGGGAAATGGGGTGAGAATGGGATTTAGGGGGAAATAGGGAGGGAATAGAGTTTAGAGAAAATGGGGAGGTAATTTAAACATTTAGGAGTGGGAATTTAAGGATTATGGGGAAATGGGGAGGGAATTTAAGGATTTAGGTGCGAATGGGGTGGGAATGGAGGGATTTAGGGGAAATGGGGTGGAAGTGAGGCAGGTTCGTGGGGGATTTAGGAGGC
Organism: Passer montanus; assembly: GCF_014805655.1. Classification (NCBI taxonomy): domain Eukaryota; kingdom Metazoa; phylum Chordata; class Aves; order Passeriformes; family Passeridae; genus Passer; species Passer montanus. The sequence goes on from NW_024357836.1 coordinate 1,067,732, forward strand.
CAGAGAGAGTGGGGCATCACCAACAACGGGGTGACCAAAGAAAGGAATCGCCACTGCCTGAGGGGACAGCCCCAGACAGGGGACAGCCCTGAGGGGGAGGCCGCGCCTGAGGGGACAGCCCTGACAGCAAGGCCTCCCTCTGAGGGGACAGCCCCCAGAGAGGGAACAGCCTCCAGGGTGAGGCCACCCTGTGAGGGACAGCCCTGAGGGCCAGGCCATGCCTGAGGGGACAGCCCCGCCACCCTCCAGGGAACAGCCCCAACAGCAAGGCCACCCCCTGAGGGGACAGCCCCCAGAGTGGGGACAGCCGTGAGGGGGAAGCCATGCCTGAGGGGACAGCCCCCAGAGAGGGGACAGCCTTGAGGGTGATGCCACCCTCTCAGGGACAGCCCTGAGGGCCAGGCCATGGCCTGAGGGGACAGCCCCAGACAGGGGACAGCCCTGACAGCAAGGCCTCCCTCTGAGGGGACAGCCCCGACAGGGAGGCCATCAACTGAGGTGACAGCCCCCAGAGAGGGGACAGCTCCCGGGGTGATGCCACCCTCTGAGGGACAGCCCTGAGGGCCAGGCCATGGCCTGAGGGGACAGCCCCACCCTCTGAGGGGACAGCCCTGTGAAAAAACGCCACTCCCTCGTTTTTTTTAAAATTTGAAAAGTTGAATAGGAATAAATTGGTTCTAGAAAGAGTAATAAAGTCAGAGGAATAAAGATTTGGACAATTAGGGTTTAGCACAATAGAGGACAATAAAAATAAAGAGTTATGGATGGTCCGGGTGCCTCTTTGTGGGTGAAATAAACCCAAAAAAGGACACACAGAAAGGGGATTTGGGGGGGTTGGGAGATTTGGGGCGAAATTTGTGGGATTTGGGGGGTTGGGGGTGATTTGGGGGCAGATTTTGGGGGTTTGAGGTGAGATTTGGGGGGATTTTGGGTGGAAATGGGGCAGGAAAAGGTGGGTTTTGGGGTGGCAAAGGGGGATTTTGGGTGGCAGAGGTTAACAGAGGATTAACCCTTCACAGCAGCAGCCTGTTCCATATTCACGCACCTCACACCTGGTGCATAAATTCCAGTCAAACACAGGATTCTGCTCAGGGTCAAATTCTTCCTCTGAATCCTGAATTTTCAGGGCTGAGCAGGCAGGAAGAAGTTGATTTCTTTTGATAAAGGAGCAATAAATTATTTTTCTCTGAAAGATTTCGGTGTCCTGTGGCCAGGCCACCCCCTGAGGGGACAGCCCTGGTGGCACTTGGGGCGGTGGCGTTGGGTGAGCAAAGAGAATTTCCCTGATTTGTGGTGTCGTGGTGGTTTGGGGGGACTGGGGCCACCTCTGCTGGCCCTGTGTCCCCTCTCCTGTGTCACCTCTGCCGGCCCTGTGTCCCCTCCAGGTCACGGGGACCGAGGTCCAATTGATGGCGCTGGTGGCGCTGGGCAGTGCCGGTTCTGGCCACTGGGGGGCGCTGAGTGCCTTGGCCCCGCCCCCTGTGTGACGTCATCGCAGTGATGGGCGTTACTCCAAATCCATTCCCAACCCCAACCCCCCATTCCCAATCCCAAATCCTGAATTCCCAACCCCAAAGCCCCAATCCCAAACTCCCATATCCATATCTGGGTAATGTAGTCTCCGTTAATGGCGCGGGAAACTCGGGAGGCTCCAGGACTACACTTCCCAGAAGGCTTTGCGGCGGGGCATAGAGAGGGCGGAGACAGCGCCGCCTGCTGGCTCGGAGGAGTCGGAGCGGGGCGGGGGACACGGGGGCGCTCCGGGGGGACACCGAGAGGGGACAGGGGACAGCGGGGACACCGAGAGGGGACAGGGCACGGCGGGGACACGCACAGAGCGCCAGCACCGCCGTGGGCGGGGCAGCGCGGGAAATACGGCTCAGGACGCAGCCGAGGGAAACTGAGGCACGGCGTGGGCACCTCCCGCGACCCCCCCACGCCGGGGTTCACGGCCCGGTCCGGCCCTGCAGCTGCGGGACCCGGGGCCACGGTGAGGCCGCCCCGGTGTGGCAGGGCCCGGGACAGCGGGGGCGCTCCCCGGCGTGTCCCCGGCGTGTCCCCGGTGTGTCCCGGCAGGTGGCGGCCGCCGCCCGCGCGCAGCTCCGAGCTCCCCGCGTGTCCCCGTTTCCCCCGGCTCCGAGCGCACCGACCCCTCCCGCCCCCGCCGGCACGTCCCGGTGCGCGGACCGGCCGCCCCCGCGGCCCGGTGCGTGAATTGCCGCCCCCCGGTGCAGCCCCCGCTCCACCGGCAGAGCCCCGGTGCAGCCCCCGGTGCACGGACCGTTCCGCCGCCCACGAACCGACCCCCGCTGCCGCCCCCGGTGCACGGACCGACCGCACAGGGCAGCCCCCGGTGCACGGACCGACCCCTCGGTCAACGAGCGGCCCCCGGTGCAGCCCCCGACCCCCGGTGTAGCTCCGGTCCCACGGAGCGACCCCCGCCGTGCAGAGCGCTGTGCACGAACCGGCTCCTGGAAAAGCCCCCGGTGTCAGGGGCCGACCCGGGCACCGACCGAGCCCCGGAGCGACCCCCGGTGCAAGAGCAGACCCTCGAGCAGTCCCCGGTCCCGGGGACCGACCCCCCTGTGCAGCCCCCTGTCCCACCGACCGAGCCCCGCTGCAAACCCCGGTGCACGGAGCGACCCCCGGAGCGACCCCCGGTGCAAGAACCGACCCCCGGAGAGACCCCCGGTGCACCGACCGACCCTCCTTGTGTACGGAGTGACCCCCGGTGCAGCCCCCGGTCCCACCGATCACCCCCCGGTGCACCGACCGACCCCAGGAGCAACCCCCCCTGTGCAGGGAGCGACCCCCGGTGCAGCCTCCCGGTGCACGGAGCGACCCCCGGTGCAAGAAGCGACCCCCGGAGCGGGTCTCGGTCCCGCGGGCCGCCCCCGGTGCCCCCCGGTGCCCCCGGTCCCGCCGGTCCCACGCCCGTCCCGGGGGGGGCGCAGTTTCAGGGCGGGGGTTTCCCCCGCGCTCCCCCCCCGCGTTTCACCCCCACGTGGGCCCCGCCGGCGGCGCCCAATCAGCGCTGCGCTCGCGGGCGGCTCCTCTCGGCGCCAGCCAATGGGCGAGGCGGGGGCGCCGCGCGAGGCCCCGCCCCGCGGAGGGAGGCTATAAAAGGCGGCGCGGGGCGCGGCCGGGGCTCAGAGCGATCGCGCTGGAGCGGCGGCGGGAGCGGAGCGGGACCGGGAGTCGCGATAGCGCCGCGATAGCCGCGCTTGGGATTATTGCTCGTGGAGTTTGCCTCCTTCTCCTGCGGATTACAATTGCACCATGACCCTGGAGGAGCTGGTGCCTTGCGACAGCAGCAAGTAAGTGGCGGGCGGCTCAGGGCGCTGGCGGCGGTTCCGCACTTGCCGCCGCCGCCGCCGCTCACCGGCTCTGCCGTTCCTCCCGACAGGATGCAGGCGGTGAGCGAGGCGGTGGAGCGGGTGCTGGTGGCGGCGCAGCGGCAGGACCGCCTCACCGTGGGGGTCTACGAGTCGGCCAAGCTGATGAATGTGTGAGTATCGCGACAGGGAAGTGTCGCGGCGCTGTCACCGGGGAGGGCTGTCGCCGGGGAGGGCTGGCTGGCCTGGCGCGGTTCAGCCCGGCTCTCTTAGCGCGGGGCTGGAGCGTTTTACGGGGTGGCGACCCGGCAGAATTTGGGGGGTCTGTCCCCCATTGTTAAAGCAGGGAGGTGACACAGGGGGGTGACAGCATCCCGAGCTGTCGCGGTCGCCCCTGACCCTGCTCGCCCCCGCAGGGACCCCGACAGCGTGGTGCTGTGCGTGCTGGCCACCGACGAGGAGGACGAAGGTGACATCGCGCTGCAGATCCACTTCACGCTGATCCAGGCGTTCTGCTGCGACAACGACATCCACATCCTGCGCGTGTCGGGCATGCAGCGCCTCGCTGCCATCCTGGGCGAGCCCGAGCCGGGCTCGGAGCCCCGCGACCTGCACTGCCTGCTGGTCACGGTGAGCACGGGGGGAACGCGCTGCCGGCCCCGTGATGCCGCCGGCGCCGCGCCAGGGGCCGGGCGGGGTGACGGGGCGGCGCGGGGACACGTGTCGGGGCGCTGGTGGCACTAACCTGGCGCTCCTGCTCCCCCAGAACCCGCACACGGACGCGTGGAAGAGTCAGGGCTTGGCGGAGGTGGCGAGTTACTGCGCCGAGAGCCGCGACAGGAACCAGTGGGTGCCGTTCGTGTGTCTGCAGGAGCGCTGAGCTCCTGCGGCCCCTTCCCGGCTGGACTCGGAGGATTGAAAACCTTAAAAAAAAAACCAAAACCCAACACAAAACAGCAGGGAAAAAAAAAAAAAAAGAAGGAGGAACAGCCAGTTCCAACCCACAACGCCCAAAACCCACCGATTTTATTTTTCTTTTGAACCGGAGAGGAGGAGGAGGAAGGGGGAGCGCGGCTGCTGCGGTGGGAATGGAGGGGGACGCTGGCCGGAGCCCGGCGGGAGCGCTGGATGGACGCTGGCCGGAGCCCGGCTGGACACTGGACGCTGGCCGGAGCCCGGGTGGACGCTGGACGCTGGCCGGAGCCGCCGGCCGAGGAGCTGTGCTGGAGCGTGGACCGGAGCGCGGGGAGTGACCCCGGAGCTGGAAACTGTCGCGATTTTTGGCAGCTGGGACCCGATGGAGGCGAGGACTGCAGAGGGGTGGATTTTTAATTTTTTTTTTTGGTGCAAAAACTGCTTTTTCCAAGGAATTATGGACGTCTGCACAGATGAACTTGCACCCCCCGGGTGCTGCTTTTGCACTTGGAGCCCCTGAGCTGAACCTTTTCCAGAGTTTATTCTTCTACCGAGCGAGGAACTAAATTTATTTGCAATAAAATGTCTGACGTTCCTGGTGTTTGCTCTTCCCTGTGCTCTGCTGGAGCCGTTCCCGAGGGAGCGGGAGTGGAATCGGCGCTTCCTGGGTGGGTTTTTGGGGTGGGCTCCACCTCCCCTGGGGGGGCCTTTTATGGGGCCGGGGGTTCCCAGCCGTGTGTGGCCTCGCTGCTGCGGCTGGAGGAGAAATTCCCACCCCACCCTTCTCTGAAAAAAAGGGTTTTTCCAAGAAAAACACCCACGAGGTGCCCTGAGCGCCGTGGGAAACTGAGGCACGGGCCCGGGGCTGGAGCTTCCCCACCCGCGCAGGAACCGCGGCCGTGGGCTGGGGGAGCCCCGGGACAGGGGGGGAATTCCCTCCGTCCTCCGGGGGTGGGGACAGGGACAGCCCCGGGGGCCCGGGGAAAGTGAGGCCGGGGGGGTCAGGGGTGGGGTCCCCCCTTTGTGGGCACCGGGGGCTCCCCGGGATCCTTCCCGGGGGCGGAACCCGCGGGAGGGGCTCGGGGAGCGGCTCCGGTGCATCCCGAGCTCACCGGCGCTGGCCCCGTCCGTGTCGCACGGGGTGACCCCGGCAGGGAGCCAGCCCCTCCTGCCCGGCTGGGACACGGCGTGCGGCCGGGCAGGGACACGGCGAGCCCCGCCTGGGGACACGGTGGCCAGCCCGGAGTGTCGCGTGCCTTGGGGCCGTGCCCTGTGCCCTCCTTCGGGGTTTGATTGCGGGGGAAACTGAGGCACGGCCGCGTGTGACAGTCCCGGCGGTCCGGGGACAAGGTGGGGACAACACCCTCGGGGTGGCCCAAACTGCGACCCCCCCGGTCCCCCGGCTGTGGGGTCTCAGCTGCTCCCTGGGACCCCCGGGAAGGGAAAGGGCCGCGGCGGCCGAACTCGTTTCACCGCTGCGGCAGCGCGGTCACGAGGCCATTCCTGTCGCCGCTGTCACCGCGGCCGTGCCGCTCGTGTGACCGGTGTGTCAGCCGCGGCCGTGTCACGGGGTGGGAGGGGTCACAGCCCCCCCGGACCCCCCAAAATCCCCCCCTGCCCCCCGCAGGGAGCGCAGCCCCCCCGAGCTCACCCGGCCGGGGCCATCCCCGCACCGACAGCGCGGGATAATTAAACCAGGAGGTAATTAATAATTAATGAGGAGATCGCAGCCACGCCGGGGGTGCAGGAGGGGTGTTGCCCACCCCTCAAAAGCTGACACGGAGGGCGCAGATGCCACCCCGGATGTCCCCGCGGGGGTGACAGCGCAGCCACCGTGTCACCGCGAGGGGGGTGGGGGGTGCCGGGGTTTGCCGGCTCTGGGGCGGCCGCGGGCAGACAGGGCAGGGCCGGAGCCGCGCCGGAGCCGCTGATTTATGAGTCTGGCCCGGGCGGCTCCGGCGGCTCCTGGCCCCGGGCTCCGTCTCCACCCTGCGAGCGACATCGGGGACAAAAAACAGGGGGGGCACCGCCCACCCCAACCCCCCCCGCCCCCCATCCCGACATCCCCAGGCTCTGGAAATTGGGGGAAACTGAGGCACGGAGCTGTCCCCCCCTCCCCCGCCGGTGACGTCACCGTGGCGGCCCCATTGCGTCACGGGTGTCCCCGTGCCACCCGCGTGGGGACATCTGGGATCCTCCACGGAGTCCCCGCGGTCGGGGGGTGACCCCGAGGGGGGCCCCGCTGCTGTCCCCGCCCCGGTGGCACCGGGGGGACCCGCGGCTGTCCCTGGGCCACCCGGCGGCCGCGGCTCCGAGGGCAGGGAGTTAATTAGGGCAGCGGGGAGTTAATTAGAGCGGCAGGCAGGCTATAAATAGCCCGGCGGAGGAGGGAGGGCTATTTTTAGCCGCTCCCAGCCCGGTGCCACCCGGTGTCGCCTGGCGCTGGCACCGCCGCCCGCTGGCAGCGAATTCCCGGCGGAGCCGCTCCCGGTGTCCCGCAGGGAACGGGGCGAGTTCGGGGTTCTGCGGGGACACGGAGCTGCTGCCACCCCTGTCCCTGTCCCCCTGCCCAGCAGACACGGACAAACAATCCCAGGGCGCGGCCGCGGCGCCTTCCGAGGGCTCCTCCCGGCCGGGTCCCGCTGCTGCTCCAGGGGGAGCCGGGCCGGGATCGCTCCTCCCGGGAAAAGGAGGGAATGCCGCGCTGCCTTTGGCTTTCCCCGCGGGATGAACGGCCCCGGAGATCCCCGGGAATACGGAGATTGCCAGGAGCCAGCGGGGATGGGGAGAACAGGGCTGGGAAAAGGGAATTCCTGAGAGCCGGGGGATTCCCAGGGGGGGATTTCTGAGGAATTGAGATCCTTGAGGGGCTGCAATTCCTGGGAATTGGCATTCCTGATCCCATTTGAGCATCCAGGGGGTGGGAAAGGGGAATCCAAGGGGGGATTTCTGAGGAACTGAGATCCTTCAGGGGCTGCAATTCCCAGGAATCAGCATTCCTGATCCCAAGGGGGTGGGAAAAGGGAATTCCTGAGAGCCGGGGGATTCCCGGGGGGGATTTCTGAGGAACTGAGATCGTTTAGGGGCTGCAATTCCTGGGAATTGGCATTCCCGATCCCAAGGGAGATCCAGGGGGTGGGAAAAGGGAGTTCTTGAGAGCCGGGGGATTCCCAAGGAGGAGCTGAGATCCTTTAGGGGCTGCAATTCGTGGGAATCATCATTCCCAAACCCACCTGAGCATCCAGGGAGTGGGAAAGGGGAATCCAAGGGTGGATTTCTGAGGAGCTCAGATCCTTGAGGGGCTGCAATTCCCGGGAATCAGCATTCCCAATCCCGACGGGACCTCCAGGGGGTGAGAAAAGCTCTCAGGGAATTCCTGAGAGCTGGGGAATCCCCAGGGGTGGATTTCTGAAGAGTTGAGATCCTTGAGGGGCTGCAATTCCCAGGAATCAGCATTCCAAATCCCATTTGAGCATCCAGGGGGTGGGAAAGGGGAATCCAAGGGTGGAAAAGGGCACGGGGCATTCCCGGAATTCCCGATGCTCAGCACAGCAGGCAGAGGAAATTGGCAAAATGCAAAGTGAGCCTTTTTTATTGTGTTATCCATTCACTTGGGAACAACGATTCCACGAAATATTAAACACGGTGCGAGGAGGGGGCGGGGCCATGGCACACGAGAAAGGGAAAAATCAACAAAACAATCCCAAAAAAATAAAAACCAAACCGGGAATTGCAGACGGATGAGGAGCCTACGGCACAGACACCGACCACTTCCTAAGGACGGGCTGGGAAAAACCTGGATTGGAGTTTGGCAACGAGATCAGAGTTTGGCAAATAATAATAATTAATAATAATAATAATGAATGAGCATTTGAATGATCGACCGGAGAGAAGGAGAAAACGAGGAGAGCCAAGGATCCCACGTGGGCTCGGAGTAAATGAATTATTGGGATTTTGTTAAATAAAGGTGGATTTTTAAGGATTTTGGGGGGGGAAATAAAAAGGGGCATTTGGGAGAGCCAGAGGCTCCGGGGTGTCCCGGCTCCATCCCCAGACAGGGAGGGAGGGCGAGGCAAAGGGAGGGAAGCTGGAACAGGAGCAATGTTTCCCTGGCCCTTTTATTCCCAGATTTCTATTTTTGGCACTGGCTTCACCACATCCCATAAAGAAAGGCCGGACAGATCTGGGCATGTGGTTAAATCCCAAAAAAAAAGGCTTTTGTGGAGCTGGGCTCCAGCTCCTTCTGCTCCCCCTTCCAGCACTTAAAAAGTTCTGAAAAGTCTTTTTTTTGTATTTTTTTTTCAAATTTTTTTAAAATAAATTTATTTGGCAAATGCACTAAACAAAGTACAAGCAACTACTGGGAATCTGCACTTCTATTTCTGCCATACAAAAACACCCACAGCATGAGCACGGATTTACTCGGACACGGAGAAAATTCTGGGGAAAAAAAAAAGGGGGAAAAAAAAAGAAAAAAAAAAGAAGAAAAGAAAAATTAAGGATTTTTTTTCCCAACAAAAACGAGTCACCCATGGAGACACCAGCACCTGCCAGCAGCTCCCACCCCAGCTCCCTGTGGGATCCCATGGGAGATGCTCCAAGCCTTGCTCCCAGCTCCCTGCCCTCTCTCCTGGTTCCTTTTCCCTCTTCCCAACCCCTTTTCCCTGCTCCTTGCCCCTTTTCCTGGCTCCTTTTCCCATCTCCCATCCCTTTTCTCCCATTCCTTTTCCCTTCTCCCTGACCCTTTTCCTTCTCCTGGCTCCTTTTCACTTTTCCCAGCTACTTTCCCTTCTCCTTTTCCCTTCTCCCAACCCCTTTTTCCCTTTTCCAAACCTCTTTTCCTGGCTCCTTTTCCCTTTCCCCAACCCCTTTTCCCAGCTCCTTTCCCCTTTTCCCCCAGCTCCTTGCCACTTTTCCTGCCTCCTTTTCCCCTTTGATTTCCCTTTTCCCATCCCGTTTCCTGGCTCCTTTTCCCTTTTCCCCTTTCCCCATTTCCCTTTTCCTTTCTCCCATCCCTTTTCCTGGCTCCTTTTCCCTTTTCCCCTCCCGTTTCCTGGCTCCTTTTCCCTCTTCCCCATTTCCCTTCTCCCTTTTCCCTTTCCCCTTTTCCCTTTTCCCTTCTCCCTTTCACCTTTTCCTGGCTCCTTTCCCCTTTTCCCCTTTTCCCTTCTCCCTTTCCCTTTCCCCTTTTCCCTTTTCCCTTCTCCCTTTCACCTTTTCCTGGCTCCTTTTCCCTTTTCCTTTCCCCTTTTCACTTTTCCCTTCTCCCTTTCACCTTTTCCTGGCTCCTTTCCCCTTTTCCCCTTTTCCCTTCTCCCTTTCCCTTTCCCCTTTTCCCTTTTCCCTTCTCCCGGCTCCTTTGACCCCGGCGTGGGGGAGGCAGAGCGACCCCAAAGCTTCTGACCCCGCATCCCTCGGGATTCACATCCCAGGGGATTCTCCCGGGATGGGACGGGGGGGTTGGAGCCCCTGAGGAGGAGGAGGAGGAGGAGGAGGGGGAGGAAGAATTCCCGGCTCCAGCCCCGGCTCCAAGGATAGCACCAAGCTCTGGTCTCGAACACAGAGGAAGAATCAGATCTGGAGTAGAAAAATAAGGCTGGAACTGTCCGAGAGATCAAGGACAGGAGGGAATTCCCTCCTGGAGAAGGAATCCCGGGCTGGACTCGGGAGCGGCCGCGCGATTCCCGGCGGGCGGGGCTTGGAGCGGGATGGGATTTGGGATTTGGGATTTGGGATTTGGGATTTGGGATCAAACTCTCCAGAAAAGGCTTTGCTGGGACAGAGGGACAGCCAGGGAAATTCCTGGGAAATGATCCCGTTTTCCCTGCTCTGCTCCCCCCCAGGGGATGGGGGGACATTCCCGAGCCCTGGAATTCCGGGACACAGCGGGAGCATTCCCAGGAAAAGCTGCACAGCTTTAGTGTCCAAAACTGAAAAGAAGGAGCAGCGACATCCCTGCAGCTCCTGGAATTCCATCCCCCTCTGGAAAGGGCTGGAGCAGCTCCCGGTGCCCAGCAGCACCAGTGTGGGCTGGGGGGTTTACTGGGAATCCAGGGAATTGCAAATCCTTTCCCATGGGAATTGCAAATCCTTTCCCATGGGAATTGCAAATCCTTTCCCATGGGAGTTGCTCTCTGTCCCCTGATGGGATCCCTGACATTCCTAAACCAATCCAAAGCTTCGGGGGGATTGGGGAAACTCCCAGGATTTCACACGAGGTGTGGCTGGGTTGGTTTTATCCCTTCTCTTCCCAAAAACCTGTGCTCGGGATAACTGGGAATGGCCTCTCCCTACGGAGGTCTTGGGAAATCTTTCCCATCCTCGTGGATTCTGGGATTCTGGGATTCTGGGAATGTCCCCCAGGAGCTGCTGAGCCCCAGGATGGGCCCTGGGACATGGATTGGGCTCGGACACTGCACCTGAATCCCGGGATCTGTCCCTTCCCCACAGATCCAGTGGCCACTCCACGGAATTCCCGGAGCTCTCCCGAGCACACAGGGGCTCCATGGAAGCATCTCCTGCTCCTCTTTTTCCTGTTTTCCTGCTCCCCTTTTCCTGCTCCCCCTTTTCCTGCTCCCCCTTTTCCAGATCCCCCTTTCCCTGCTCCCCTTTCCCTGCTCCCTTTTCCTTCTCCCTTTTTCCTGTTCCCCTCCCTGCTCCCTTCTCTCCCTGCTCCCCTTTCCCTGTTCCCCTTTCCCTGCTCCCTTTTCCTGCTCCCTTTTCCCTCTCCCTTTTCCCTGCTCCCCTTTCCCTGCTCCCCTCTCCCTGCTCCCCTTTCCCTGTTCCCCTTTCCCTGCTCCCTTTTCCTGCTCCCTTTTCCCTCTCCCTTTTCCCTGCTCCCCTTTCCCTGCTCTCCCCTCCGTGCTGGGTCATCCCTGTGAGATCCAGGCGCTCCCAGTTCAATCCCAGTCCCAGATTCCCACGGGATGGGAACACAACTGGTCCTTGCACTCCCCCTCCCCTGCCCTAAACTTCCCTGGGCATTTCCCAGGCCCTGGACTTAGTGGGAAGAATTCCAGTGTGGAAAAGGGAGATGGGAAACGCTGGGAATTTGCTGATTCGGGTTGAAACTCCCCCAAAAAAGTCGATTTTTCCAAGATTCTGGATGCACCAGGAAGCTCCTTCCCTTCCCTTCCCTTCCCTCCCTCCCTGAATTTGGGGACAGCACAGAGACCCCCAGAAATCCTGGCCTCCCCCATCCCTGGGGCTCCCTAAAATTCCTCCTGGGATCTCTCCCAGCTGGGAATTCCCCCACAGGGCCATCCCTGGATCCCAGCAGAGCCCTGGGATGCAGGGAAAAGCCTCCCCAGCCTCCCTCTGGCCATTCCCAACAGGGATTTTTCCAGCTGGATTTGGGGTTTTTTTGAGTTTTGGTTTTTTTTTTGTACTGATTTTCTACAAAATTATTCCCACCTCACCCCTTCTCCAGAGGAAATTCCTGCTGATTTGGCTCTGATTGGATCCAGGTCCAGCTCTCACATCCCACTGGGAATGACCCCCCCACCTCCTCCTCCACCACCCCTTTCCCAAATCCAAATATCCCAATTAAAAAATCCCCCCCTCCTTCCTTTCCTCCCTCAACCCTGGGTAAATTTTAAAATCCTGATTCCAATCCCTAATCCCACTTTCCTCCCCATGAAGCAGCCGCCCCTTCCCTAAAAACCCCCACTTCCAAATTTACGTTTTCAGGATGGTTTTGGGGTGTTTTTTGGGGGATTTTTTTCGGGCTTTTTTTTGTTTTTCTCGGGATTTTTAAGTTCTGTTTGAAGCCAGCGTTGAGTTTTTACCCCTGGGTGCAGGTGGAGGTGTGGAGGAGCCTGGATCCAGAGGCTGGATGGGGATTCCCTTCCCGAGGGATCCGCAGCTATAGGATGATGCAGGGTTTTTTGTCCTTAAAGGGATTCTCAGAAGCAGGAACTCCCACCAGCAGCGGGTCATTCCGAGCATGCTGCTCACAGTAATTCATCAGCTCCGAGGATGCTTTGGAGACCTGGATAAAAAAAAGCAGGAATTTGGGGGATAATCACAGGAATTTGGGGGATAATTGAAGGAATTTAAGGGATAATTGCACCTCAGAGTCACCAGCACTTCTGGGATTTTTGGGGTTTGACATCCCAGCTTTTCCCAACAGAAATTTGGGGAGATGAGGAGAAAAATGGGAATTGGAAAATCAGAGTTTACAGTGAGGAGTGTGGGGGATTTAAAAGGAATATTGTATCTGTGTTTTTCAGGGATTTGGGATGAGCTCTGCGGATGCTTTAAAGACCTGGATATTGGAGGAAAAAGCAGGAATTTACGGCAACATTCCCAGCTCACAGTCAGCAGTGAGGATTTTTGGGGGATTTACATCCAGCTTTTCCCTTAAGGATTTAGAAGGGATATTATTGTAGCTGTGTTTTTCAGGAATTTGGGATGAAAAAGTGAAGGAAAAGATTCCCTGAGTGCAGCCTCTGGTTAAGGTTTGGAAAACCTTGGGATCCATTGTTTAAGGCACTGCTTGGTTTGGTTCCAAGCTGTTTTTTGGAGGGATCAGAGGAGGCTCCAAATCCCCAGGGAGCTGCTGGAGGCTCCGGAGATTTCCAGATCCCATTTTTTCATTTCAATTTCCTTAATGACACAGGGCAGAGGTGGAGCCACATCTGGAGGTTCCTCTTTCCCTCCAAGCCTCATCCAGCCTGGCCTTGGGCACTTCCAGGGATCCAGAGCTGCTCTGTGCCAGGGAGAGAATTCCTTCTGTCCATCAACCCTAAAATTCCCCTTTTTCCATCCCAACCCATTTGTCCTTGTCAGCAAATCCTGATGGAGAGACCCTCTCTGGCTTCCTTGGAGGGAATCCTGGAACTCCCAGGATCTCTTCCCACTCCCATCTCAATCAGAAATCTTTTCCAGCCAGGTCTCACGAGCTCTTGGAGATCTATTTCACACCAAGACAGCTCAGCTACTTTAGAAGGCTTAAAATCAGCAGGACGGCTTCTGTGGCAGTGTTGGAAACAAAAAGGTTTCCATAAAAGGCAAAATAAATTCTTTATAGAGGAAAACTAATCCAGGTGCAAGAAGCCCTCTTGCCCCTAGCAAAACACCCCACAAAAGCCATTAGTCCCTTTGTTCTCTTCTTTTTCTAGTAAATTATCCAAGCCAGACTTTTCAACTCCTGTTAAAAGATGTCCAATTTGCCATCCTCAAGTTTGAGGTGAAGTCCCCCAAATGCTAGGACACACCTCATGAAGGAGAGAAACTTCTAAGCTCATCATCTCCTTTTTTCAGGGGACAAAGGACAGTTTTGTCACGCAGAGCACCCTCCCTCAGCCAGCCTCACCTTGATCCTCTCGATCCCGGCCTCGATGCGGAGCTGCTCCACCAGCTTGCGGGCCTGCGCTATGTTGTTAGTGGTGGACATTGTCTGCCATCAGCTCCGGGCAGCAGCGCGGAGTCCTGCAGGGAGCGGGACACACGGGTGAGGAGCTGCTCCAGCCCTCTGCTGCATCCCTCTGCTGCATCCCGGGGTCATGGAATCATGGAAGGGCTGGGAAGGGATCCCAGGGAGCGGGACACACAGGGTGAGGAGCTGCTCCATCCCTTTGCTCCATCCCTCTGCTCCATCCCAGGGTCATGGAAGGGCTGGGAAGGGATCCCAGAGAGCACAGACACACAGGGGCTGGAGCAGGGTGAGGAGCTGCCCCATCCCAGGGTCATGGAAGGGCTGGGAAGGGATCCCAGAGAGCACAGACACACAGGGGCTGGAGCAGGGTGAGGAGCTGCCCCATCCCAGGGTCATGGAAGGGCTGGGAAGGGATCCCAGAGAGCACAGACACACAGGGGCTGGAGCAGGGTGAGGAGCTGCCCCATCCCAGGGTCATGGAAGGGCTGGGAAGGGATCCCAGAGAGCACAGACACACAGGGGCTGGAGCAGGGTGAGGAGCTGCCCCATCCCAGGGTCATGGAAGGGCTGGGAAGGGACCTTGGAGCTCATCCCACCCCACACCTGTTGGGAACTCTCCGTGTGTGGAGACACGAGGCTTGACTCTATGTTTCAGAAGGCTGATGTATTATATGATGATATATATTATATTAAAATACCACATTAAAACTATACTAAAAGAACAGAGAGAAAAGAGCATCAGAAGGCTCGAAAGAATAGAATAGAATGGAATGGAATGGAATGGAATGGAATAGAATAGAATAGAATAGAATAGAATAGAATAGAATAGAATACATAACAAAATCCTGTGACTGCTCACAGCCTCGGCACAGGCTGTGATTGGTTATCAATTAAAAACAATCCACGTGGAGCAATGGAAGATTCACCTGGTGCATTCCACAGCAGCAGACAGTTTTTGTTTACATTCCTTTCCTGAGGCTTCCAGCTCCTCGGGAGGGGAAAATCTTAACAAAGGATTTTTCACAAAATATCAGAACTACACACAGGCACAGCCACCTCGGGACTGACCCCAAGGCCACGTGCAAAGGGAGCTCTGCTGGCCCCACTGGTGCTTCCTGAGGTTGTTTCAAGTTCCCCTTTCCCTGAAGGAGCCCTCAGGATCCCCTTTCCAGGGGGTTCTGTGAAAAACTCTGCTGAGAGAGCGGAAAAATCCGCCCGGTGCTGTGGGAGGGGAGCTGTGCCCCAGGACAGCCCCGGGCTGGGCACCCGGGGGGGCTCAGGGGCTCCTGGACCCCTCGGGACCAGCCCTGGGGGCTTTGGTGTCCCTGGCACCCGCGCAGGTGACACCTGCATGTGGGTCATGTCCAACCTGCACAGGGGGGTGTGTCCATGGGACCACATCCGACCTTCCCGTGGGATTTGTGTCCAATCTGCCCACGGGATTTGTGTCCAACCTGCCCACGGGATTTGTGTCCAACCTTCCCACATGTCCAACCTGCCCACGGGATTTGTGTCCAACCTGTCCATGGGATTTGTGTCCAACGTGCACATGGGGTTGTGTCCAACCTTCCATGGGACTTGTGTCCCACCTGTCCATGGGATTTAGGTCCCACCTTCCCATAGGATTTGTGTCCAACATTCCCACATGTCCCACCTGCCCATGGGATTTAGGTCCCACCTTCCCATGGGATTTGTGTCCAACCTTCCCATAGGATTTGTGTCCAACATTCCCACATGTCCCACCTGCCCATGGGATTTAGGTCCAACTTTCCCATAGGATTTGTGTCCAACCTGCCCATGGGATTTCTGTCCCACCTGCCCAAGGGGCCATGTCCCTGCACCCCCACAATGCCCTGACAGGACCTGAACCCCACTCCTCGCTTTCACAGCAGGAACTGAAGGATTTTTTCCAGCAGACCCAAACAATCCCCCCTGTCCCGGGGGCAGCTCCGGCCACACCAAATCCCTTGGCCAGACACCACCCGCAGCCTGTTCCCCTGGTGACAGCCCTGTGGAGGTGTCACAGCCGCCACCTCCCGCCCCGGGGGTGACTCAACCCCTGACTGCTCCTTCCCAGGGCACAGGGGGCAGCTCCCACCCCCCACCAGAGCCGGAGACGATTCCAGGAGCAGAAGGAGCCAAAGCAAACACGGCCTCGGATCCCGCCGGCGCTCGGGGCCCCGCCAGCCGCCCACTGCAGCCCTTCCATGGCTTAATTAGAGGCTCCTCCAACCTTCTCCCCGGGCCTGGCAGCTTCAAAGCCGGCGGGACCGGGGTGGGAGCGCCCGTCCCATCCCAAATCCGCGCTGTCTCGCCTATGTTTAGACATTTTGGGAGTTTATTCCAGACCACAAGGGCGCTCTCAGGGATTATTTTGCTTGGCAGCCACACCCCGGCGTGTTCCCAGCTCCTCAATCCCTGAGCAGCACCGGGAACGGTGCAGCCCCAGAATGTTCCCAGCTCCTCAATCCCCGAGCCCCAGCGTGTTCCTGCTCCTCAATCCCCGAGCAGCACTGGGAACGGTGCAGCCCCGGTGTGTTCCCAGCTCCTCAATCCCCGAGCAGCACTGGGATCGGTGCAGCCCCACGTTCCTGCTCCCCGCGGGAGGATTCCCTGAATTAGCGCGGTTGCTTGGGAATCTCCGCCTCTCCCGTCCTGGAAGTTAAGTCAAGGCAGCACGGGGAAGCTGCCAGGGTGAAATCAGGTCTGGTTCTGTGGAAAACGGGAGGAGGAAGGAGGCTGTTCCCTGGGGAAGGAGCTCCTCCAGAACAGCGCAGCTGCAGCTCCCAGCTGCATCCCAGTGAATCCCAGTTCCCCTCCTCCCAGCAGGGCCTTTTTCCCCTCCCAAGAGCACAGAAAAGCAGCAGCCGGTGTTGTTGTGATCTAAATCCCTCCCATTCCCGGGTTCTGCACTGGGATTAGGAGCAGGGAAAAGGTCTGTGCCAAAGTCCAGCTCCTCCTAAAGCCGTGCCATGACCCGAGAGCCCTTCCTGCTGCAGACACTGCCAGCACAGCTCACCTGGACAAGAGTTAGCAGGCAGCTGGGGGGAAAAATGCAAGGAATTTGTGTTTCCAAGTGTTTGCAGCAGCACAGGATCACCTGCCTGTACTTTCTCAGCTTCCTGTTTACGGAGCTGATGAATCAGCCCAGGGAGAGTTCAGAGAACTTCTGGGAGCTGTTCCCACCCCCATCCCTGTCCCTGCAGCATCCTGGGGATCCACAGCAGGGCACTGCTGGATCCACAGCAATGGATCCACAGCCAGGACAGTGCTGGATCCACAGCAATGGACCCACAGCCAGGACAGTGCTGGATCCACAGCAATGGATCCACAGCAGGGCACTGCTGGATCCACAGCAATGGATCCACAGCCAGGACAGTGCTGGATCCACAGCAATGGATCCACAGCCAGGACAGTGCTGGATCCACAGCAGGGCACTGCTGGATCCACAGCACTGCCCTGGTTTGGATCCAGCAGTGCCCAGGTTTTGGCACTGGTTTTGGATCCAGCACTGCCCTGGTTTGGATCCAGCTCTATGGTCCCTGTGCCCATTTTTTAAGGAAATCAGTGTTTGGGAAAGGCCTGGGCTGTGACGTCTGCAGCCAGGCCTGGGCAGGAAGCACAGGACAGTGGGGACACTGCACATCCTCCACGAGTGAAGAAACGACCCCACAGAGCCAGAACTCCTTCTGCCAGGGGGGCAAACCTCTGGAGCTTGGCCTGGTCCCACCTGCTGCTGCTGCTGGAGCGGGGCCAGCGCTGACTCTTCCCTTCCCTTCCCTGGCTCCGTGACTCAGCACCGGGCTCTGCTCTGCTGAGTAACCCCGGCCCTCCTCAGCACAAACAAATCCTCCTGAATTCTGCAGCTGCGCTTCCCGGCCGACCCCGGCAGCAGCGTCTGGGACAAGGGGATTTTCGGGAATGGCTCTGGTGGCGCTGCTCCTCACAGGGAGCCGGGAGCTCTTCCAGCAGGGATGGAGTCACCGCAGCTCCCGGGCTGCTCTCCCTGCTCCTCCCAGCCCAGGAACACTGACAGAAAGGTTTCCCAGCAGCACTAAAACCACGGGAAATCGATAGGAATTCAGGCAGGGAGGGATCACCGGCCCGAGGGCAAGGACACAGCAGGGAGGGAGGTTGGGAAATCCGGGATCCCGGAGTGCAGGTGAGAGGTTTGGGAATGATGCAAACACATCTCGGGAGGGTCTGGCTGGGGCACAAACCCCCCTAAAAGTGGCATTTACCCTGCCTGTTTTAGGGAGAGCACTGGGGTCAGGATAAACCCTGGAATGATGAGGATTTGGTGTTTCAAACCCGTCTGGATATCCCGGATTAAAGCAGGATGCTCAGAGCCACGTCTCAGCAGCTCGGTCTGACTCAGGAGCAGCCCCAACCCTCTCCAGGGCTCCATGCCCGAATTCCCAGGCTCACGCCGTCACACACCCCGTGTCTGGTGCTCACGCTGCCCCAGAGGCGGCGGGTGCCACCTCCCGGTGTCCCGCACAGCCCCGACGTCACGGCGGCACCGAGTGACGCCGGAGCGGCCCCTCCGCGCCCCGCTTTGTTCCCGAGCGCCCCCCGGGTGCCCACCAGGCTGCCAAAGTCCCGATTTGGGCTGTTTTGCCGAGAAAAAGCAGCGCAAAGCCGCGCAGCTCCTGAGTCAGCCGCGGCGGGTGACAGAGCGGTGACAGAGCGGTGACAGAGCGGTGACAGCAGCGCTGGCTCTGCCGAGCCGTGACTCAGCAGCGGCTCCGTGCTGGAGGAGACGCCTCCTCCTCTCCCATCACGGATCTGGGCTGGCTCCGAGCAGCCTCTGCCCTTTCATCCATTTATTTGTTGATTTATCCCTGGATTTATTCCCGGCGGGATGGAGGCGCGCATCCCCCAGCCCCATCCCTGCCTTTTCCCGGGGCTCAGCCAAACCCTTCCCCGCCTTTCCCAACCGAAACGCGGCCCCGGGATGGCGGTCACGAGGGTGAAACCGGCCGGGAAGCCGGGCCTGTCCCGGCCTGGCCCTGGCACGGCTCCCGGCCCGCGGTGCCACCTGCCCGCTGACGGCAGCGCGCAAAAATGCGCTGATTGCGGGAATTCCTGCCGTTCCTCTCATAGCTGCGCGCTGCCACTCCTGCAGCACCCCGCGGCTCAGGGGCACTACCCTTCCAGGACCCCATTTACATCTCAGGACATTCTCTACCCTTCCAGAACCCTATAAACCTCTCAGGGCCGCATTTACCCTTCCAGGACCCCATTTACCTCTCAGGACTGCATTTATCCTTCTAGGACCCTATTTACCTCTCAGGACCCTCTCTACCCTTCCAGGACCCATTTACATCTCAGGACCCTATCTATCCTTCCAAGACCCCATAAATCCTTCAGGGCCGCATTCACCTTTCCAAGACCCCATTTACCTCTCAGGACTGCATTTATCCTTCTAGGACCCTATTTACCTCTCAGGACCCTCTCTACCCTTCCAGGACCCCATAAACCCCTCGGGACTGCGTTTACCCTTCCAGGACCAAAGTTTTGCTGCTTTTCTCTTCCTTCCCGCCCCCTCCCCACCCCAAAAATGCGGGATTGGTGCTCATGGATGTGCCCGATGGGGA
The DNA here is from genome assembly GCF_014805655.1 of Passer montanus. NCBI lineage: Eukaryota > Metazoa > Chordata > Aves > Passeriformes > Passeridae > Passer > Passer montanus. Next base: position 1,086,961 of record NW_024357836.1, read on the forward strand.
TGGGATTTGGGGATGGAGGATGCACCCCCGGAACTCAGCCTTAATCAAATCGTGCTTTTAATTCATTAAAGAGCAGCCTCACATCCATTACACGGAGCTGCAAAAAACCCCAAACCCACCAGGACTGGGAATTCAGGGATGGAGCAGTCCGAGGGTCTCCAAACCCTCTGTGTTTTGGGACTGGTGGATGGAGCAGCCCGAGGGTTTTGGGATTGGGGATGGAGCAGCCTGAGGGTTTTGGGATTCAGGGATGGAGCAGCACGAGGGTTTTGGGATTCAGGGATGGAGCAGCCCGGGTGTTTTGGGATCGGGGATGGAGCAGCCCGAGGGTTTTTGATTGGGAATGGAGCAGCCCGGGTGTTTTGGGATCGGGGATGGAGCAGCCCGGGTGTTTTGGGATGGGGGATGGAGCAGCCCGGGTGTTTTGGGACGGGGGATGGAGCAGCCCGGCTGTTTTGGGATCGGGGATGGAGCAGCCCGGCTGTTTTGGGATCGGGGACGCGGCCGCTCCCCCGGCTGGAGCGGGGCCAGGAGCCACCGGCACCTCCGCGGAGCGAGCCCGGAGCCAGGAAAGGCGGGGGGAGGCGGGCGGGGGAGCCGGGATCGCCATCCCAGAGCCGGTTCCTGCTTTTCGGGATGACCTCATGGCTTTTGGGAACAGAGCGCGGCTGTTGGGGCCGCGGCTCGCTCCTTGTCTGGGCAAGAACAAAGCCGGCTCCATTTTCCCTTCACACTTCCTGCAGCAGCAGCTCCGCGCCTCAATGAGCCATTGAATTTTTCCCTGACTGCAGCAAGTTTTTATTCCCTTTTTTTTGCCTTTTTTCCCCTCCCTTCACCTCCTTTCAGACCTTAAGATTTCTGTGGCGTGGGACCAGGAGCCGTCACAGGGTGGGAAAACTCCCTGAAAACTTCCTAAAAACTCCCTAAAAACTCCTGGGCTCTCTCAGGAATGGATTTTAGGCCATCCCATGTCCCACCAACAGCAAGCACGGACCCTTTGGAGCTGCTCCATCCCATTCAGACCTTAAAATCCAGGGAAACCTGAAGCATCCCCAAGGAATTCATCCCTTTTTTCCCGGGAAGACTGAAGCCCCCAGGAATTCACCCCTTTTTCCTTTCCTCCTGCTCCAGGGAGCTCAGGCCTGGCTGGAATCTCCTTCTCCCCGATTTCCCAGGAGCAGCCCCATAATTAACAGCCCTTTGCTAATGAAGCCTCAGAACCCCAAGGGAGAATCTTTTCCCTAAGGCAGGAATTCACCTGGAGTGGGAGAACTCAGCTCTGCTGGGAAGCAAAACCCCAAAACCTGAACCCCACAGCTTTGGGATGAACACCCAGCTCCAGCTCCGGGCTGGAACGGGGACACGGAGCTGCTCCAGGATCCCCATTCCCTAAAAAAGGGTCCTCATGGGGGATTTGGGCTCATCCCATTCTGGAATGGGACACTGAGCTGCTCTGGGATCCTCATTCCCAACAAAAGGGCCTTGCTGGAATTTGGGATTTGGGCTCATTCCATTCTGGAATGGGGACACTGAGCTGTTCCAGGATCCTTATTCCCTACAAAAGGGCCCTCATGGGGAACTGGGGCTCATCCCATTCTGGAATGGGGACATGGAGCCACTCTGGGACCCCCATTCCCTACAAAAGGACCCTGCTGGAATTTGGGATTTGGGCTCATCCTATTCTGGAATGGGGACACGGAGCTGCTCTGGGATCCCCATTCCCTAAAAAAGGGTCCTGCTGGGGGACTGGGGCTCATTCCCATTCTGGAATGGGGACACGGAGCTGCTCCAGGACCCCCATTCCCTACAAAAGGGCCTTGCTGGAATTTGGGCTCATCCCATTCTGGAATGGGGACACAGAGCTGCTCTGGGACCCCCATTCCCTACAAAAGGGCCCTGCTGGAATTTGGGATTTGGGCTCATTCCTGTTCTGGAATGGGGACACAGAGCTGCTCTGGGACCCCCATGCCCTACAAAAGGACCCTGCTGGAATTTGGGATTTGGGCTCATTCCTGTTCTGGAATGGGGACACAGAGCTGCTCTGGGACCCCCATGCCCTACAAAAGGGCCCTGCTGGCATCGGGGCCCGGCTCGTTCCCGGCCCCTTCCCGTTCCCTGGCCCCGTGAGTGACCTTTGGGGCACGGCCATCACATGAGTGACCCCCTGCTCTTTCCTCCCCCACCCATCCCCGCAGTCCCGTGACTTTCCCTCCTCAGCTTTGTTTTGATTCCTGCCGGAGCTCCAGAGGGTGACAGCGATGACAAAGCCACCCTAAATCATCCCTGAACCCCACAGGCCTCATCCCAAGGCGGGATGACCCCATGGGTTCAGATCCTGATGATTCCTCTGCACTTGTTTCAGCACAAGGAGCCCAGCAGCGCCGTGTGACCGCGGCCGTTTTCCTGCAAAACCGCGGCTTTTTGGGAAAAGCCGATGACTGCAGCGTCATGTGAGGGTGTGCAGCTCCCTGCCGGGGCTGGATCTGCCACGGGAGGAAGCTGAAGGTTCTTTTTTCTCTGGTCACACTGGGCTGGCAGAGCTCCAGGGCTGAGCTCAGGGCTGGGGCTCTGCCAGCGGCCGGCCGGGCTAAAAAAGGGAATTTTCCCCACTGTGTGAAAGGGCTGCGGAGGGAGGCACGTGAGGGGGCTGCCCTGGGGTCACGGGCAGCTTTGGGCTGGCTGGGGGTTAAATTTAGAAAATGATCTGCTGCAGGTTGGGGAAAAACAGGGATAGGGAAAGAGGTAAAATTCCTGGAGGAGAGAGCTGATTGCAGCTCCCAGGAGCTGGCAGGGAGGTGGAGGGTTATTTACAGCGTGCCAGGAAACTGGGAATGGCTTCCAAACTGGAAACGGGGAGATTTGGGTGGCATTTGGGAGGGAATTCCTGCCTGAGAGGGTGGGGAGGGGCTGGGATGGGATTCCTGGAGAAGCCGCAGCCTCTGCTGGGGGCTGATGGTGGAACAAGTGCAGAGGAATCATCGGGATCCGACCCATGGGATGGATCATCCCGCTGGGGATGAGGCCTGTGGGGTTCAGGGATGATTTAGGGTGGCTTTGTCATCGCTGTCACCCTCTGGAGCTCCGGCAGGAATCAAAACAAACTGGGGAGGGAAAGTCACAGGACTGCGGGGATGGGTGGGGGAGGAAAAGCAGCAGCTGGGCCCTGGATCCATGGAAATGTCCAGCATGGAGCAACCTGGGACGGTGAAGTGTCCCCTGCTCATGGCACGATGACCTCAGCTTGGAATCCCCAGCTGCAAACCCCAGCTTGCATCCCTAATTGGATTTAAACAAATAAAAATGGATAAACAACATTTCTGTGCTGCTGGGAAAAGCTGTGCTGGCACTTTGGCACCACCTCGGAGTGGCCAGACCGGGATAAACTGGGATCAACCAGGATAAACTGGGATAAACTGGGATAAGGATGAAGGAGAGGCTCACCTGAGCTGGCCAGACCTGTGCAATCCCTGCCTAATTAGCACCTTCATTTAGCAGGTGAAATCAGGAGCTGGGTGCCAGGACACTGAGGTGACACAGCTGATCCTGTTCTCCTCCTCCTCACCCATCCCAACTACTTTTAATCCAGTTATTTCTGCCTGTGAACTGTTAATTTCCATGTATTTTTATCTCAAATTTCACTATTTTAAAGTCAACACCCACCCACCCAACCTGCTGCAAAACCATCTGCATTCAAGAGCTGAATTTAAAACTCCAGGTCAAAAAAATCCAACCCCCCCCAACCACCTAAATTCAGGTTTTATTTGCCCAAAATTCACTTTTGAGCACTTGCCTCCAGTCCCTCAGTTGAGATTAATTAGAGCTGCTCCTACCTGGAGTCTCCCAGGGCTAAAAATAGAGGGAAGAGAGGCAGGATTTAGCACGCTGTGAAAAAAAAATTGGGAATTTGGAATTCCAGTTTGGGAATTCAGCTGCTACTAGGGCTAAAAAAAGGCAGCAGCAGGAGGAGTGAAGTCCTTGGCAGCGAGTGCTCCTCCTCCTCCCGTTCCACCTTCTCCTCCTCCTCCTCTTCCCGAGCCTTCCCTGGCACGTGAGTCACATCCACACTCATCCCACTTTTCCTCTTGGGGTGTGAAAAGAGCAGGAAAATCTCCTTTAATCCCAAGCAGAGCCCGTGGCAGGTGCCCACAACCCCAAATCCCCAAACCCCAAAAGTCACCGTGGGGGGATGCAGGGTGGGATGAAATAAGGACAGGCCAAAATTTGGGGATGGAAAGAGAGTTAAATGCGGATTTTTGGATAAAAATGGGAATTTTTGGTTAAAAATGGGAAGTTTTGGAGGGGCTGTGGGCACGTGCACAGCTCTGGTGCCACGTGAGGAAACGGCTGCCTGGGATTGCAGAGCAGCAGAGGGGGAGAAGCAGAGGGGTCAGAGCTGCAGGAGAGCTGGGGTGTGATACTGGATAACAGTGACACTGGATAATTGGATAATGATTATATTGGAAAATTAGATAATGCTGATGTTTGATAACTGCATGATCCTGGTGTTTGATATTGGTTAATATTGATATTGGATTATTGGATAATGCTGATATTGGAAAATTAGATAATGCTGATGTTTGATAACTGCATGATCCTGGTGTTTGATATTGGTTAATATTGATATTTGATTATTGGATAATGCTGATATTTGATAACTGCATAATCCTGGTGTTTGACACTGGATAATATTGATATTGGATAATTGGATAATTGGATATTTGATAACTGGATAATACTGATTTTTGATTATTGGATAATGCTGATGTTTGATAACTGCATAAACCCAGTGTTTGATATTGGTTAATATTGATATTGGATAATTGGATAATGCTGATGTTTGATAACTGCATAAACCCAGTGTTTGATATTGGTTAATATTGATATTGGATAATTGGATAATGCTGATGTTTGATAACTGCATAAACCCAGTGTTTGATATTGGTTAATATTGATATTGGATAATTGGATAATGCTGATGTTTGATAACTGCATAAACCCAGTGTTTGATATTGGTTAATATTGATATTGGATAATTGGATAATGATTATATTTGATAACTGGATAATACTGATTTTTGATTATTGGATAATGTTTATATTTGAGAATTGGAAAATATTGATATTTGATAATTGGATATTGATATTCATAATGCTGATATTTGATAATTGGATAATGCTGATGTTTGACAACTGCATGATCCTGGTGTTTGATATTGAATAATATTGATATTGGATAATTGGATAGTGCTGATATGTGATAATTGGATAATGCTGATGTTTGATAACTGGATAATGCTGATATTTGATAACTGGATGATATGAATATTTGCTAATGCTGCTGTTTGATAATTTGCCCACCAGTCCTGACTCAGGACACTGATATGTGATAATTGGATAATACTGATGTTTGATAACTGGATAATATTGATATTTGATAATTTCACAATGCTTATATTTGAGAATTTGATAATGCTGATGTTTGATAACTGGATAATATTGATATTGGATAATTTGGTAATGTTTATATTTGATAACTGGATAATGCTGATGCTTGATAACTTGATAATATTGATATTTGATAATTGGATAATATTGATATTTAATAATTGCATAATGCTGATATTTGATAATTGGATAATGGTGATATCTGATTATTGGATAATGTTGATATTCAATAATTGGATAACATTGATATTTGTTAATTGGATGATGTTAATATTTTATAATGCTCATATTTGATAACTGGATAATGTTGATATTTGATAATTGGATAATGCTGATATTTGATAATTGGATAAAGCTGATGTTTGATAATTGGATAATGCTGATATTTGATAATTTGATAATATTGATATTTGATAATTGGAGGATATTAATATTTTACAATGCTGATATTTGATAATTGGATAAAACTGATGTTTGATAACTGGCTAATGCTGATATTTGACACCTGGATGATATTAGTATTTGCTAATGCTGCTGTTTGATAATTTGCCCACCAGTCCTGACTCAGGACAGGAGGCTCCTGGCACACCCTGCACATCTGTCACTCCCCTGTCACCTCCAGCCCAAAGCTCCTCCACCTTCCCAACTCCCAGGTGGCTCCAGGCTGGCCTTGGAACTCCCAGGGATGCAGGGGCAGCCCCAGCTGCTCTGGGAATCTCCAAAATCCTGAAATTGGGGCTGGGAACCGCGGCTGGAGCCGTTCCCAGCCCGTGATGCCTTTCCCAGATGTGCACCCGGATAAAAACATTCCCAGCCCTTTTCCCAGGGGCTGGGATCCCCCTCTGTGGGAAAACTGAGCTCAAATTCCCCCAAAACCTGGGCAAACAAAGAGGTGTCAACTCTCTGAGGGAGGAAAATCAACATCCAGGAGAGCAGGAGCAAAGGATCAGCAATTCCAGCTTGTTCTGTGTGTTTGGAAATGGAGGATAAAGCCTGAGGCTTTCCCACCCTCCAAAAAAAAAAAAAAAGTTTAAACCAATTAAAAATCAGTTTTTAAGTTTCAGGTTTCAGTTTTAAGTTGAAAACACCAGTTCAGAAATCAGTTTTCTGCTGGTGCAGGAGCTGAGGAGGAAGGAAAAGGTTTCTTACAAACCACGGATGTTTCGCTGCTGCCCAAAATCCCTTCTCAGTTCCTTGGGTTTTCCCTGAAATCTTGGGGTTTTCACCCAAATCCTTCAGCAGTGATTTCACTTCCAAGAGCTGCAATTTCCTGAGCTCTTCCCAGCTTTTCTATGGGTTCAGCAGCTCTTCCAGGTAGTGTTTGACATTTCCCCCAGAAAGGTTCAGCTGAGCCATCCCAAAATGAGCATTTTCTGCTTTGACAGCTCTGAACTTCTCAGAATTCTGACAAACCACCCAAACCCTGAGCTCAGGGAACACGTGACCCTGCCTTGCTGGGAAACAACCCCAAAACAATCCCAAAATCCAGGGGGTTGGGCTCTTTATGGATGGGGATGTTTTGTGTGGGGGTTTTTTTTTATGGATGGGGAAGTTTTGTGTGGATTTATGAGGATTTGCTCCTCGGTTTGGGGTGCAGACAAAGCAAACCCTGCCAAGCTCAGGCCTGCAGGTGGAATGGGATCTCTGGGGGTGTTTCTGGGGATGATCCTGGTGTTTCTGGGGATGGTCCTGGTGTTTCTGGGGATGATCCTGGTGTTTCTGGGGATGGTCCTGGTGTTTCTGGGGATGATCCTGGTGTTTCTGGGGATGATCCTGGTGTTTCTGCAGCATTCCCAGGGAAAGCTCGGGTGACTCAGGCTGGAAAGGGCAAACCCCGGTGCTCCCTTTGTGCCCACCCCTCCCCAAAACACCCCCCTACAAACTCCAGGGCTTTTCTCAGCTCCTGCAGCAGCAGCAAAGGGATTTTTCGGGGTTGGAAAAGCCGTGTGGGGGCTGTGGGGTGAAGGTTTCTGGGCGTGCAGGTGCAGTGTGGGAGGGCAGGAAGGACAAACCCCAAACTGAGTCAGCAGCGCTCGGCTGCTTCCTTATCTCACAGATATCTGAGCAGAAAGGGCACAGCAGCAGCTGAGCTGAGCTGGAAAAGGGCTCCACAGCTGCTGGGAACTGCAGGCAGGCCTTGCATTTGGCATTTTCCTGCTGCCAGAGAGAGCACACGAGGGGAATTGGGGGTGCAGCTGCAATCAAAGGTGGTGCCGTGAGTGTGGATGGCAATGGGGGCTGCAGCTCACCCAAAAACTGAATTTCCAGCAGGAAAACAAGGAATTACAGCCCCCACGGTGGGAAGGGAGGGTTACACCCAAAAAAAGATGGAATCACAGCCCCCATGGTGGGAAATGAGGGTCCCACTCTGTTCAAAGTCTCCCTCCTGGCTTTCCTTGGGGGAACTCCTCCTTTTCTTCATATTCCCCCCCAAAAATGGGGCAAACACCTCTCCCTCTCCTCATTTCCCCCCAAAATGGGGCAAGCACCTCTCCCTCTCCTCATTCTCTCCCAAAAATTGGGCAAACACCTCTCCTTCTCCTCATTTCCCCCCAAAACAAGAGTGAACATCCCAACCCTTCCCTTCCCTTTAATCCTGAAAGGATTAACTGTGCTCCTAAATAAACAACACTCAGGAAAACAGGAGGGATGATGCAATTTCAAACAAGAAAAACAACACAACAGATTATTTTTTTTTTGCCTTTTTTTAGGCAAGGACTGGAAGAGCAGAGCTGGTACTGACAGAAACAAAGAAACCAGAGCAAACTGCTCACCCCAGCCAGCACCACCCAGGGCAGCGATTTCTGAACCAAGTGAATTCCCAGAAAATCACGTGGATTCGGGAGCAGGAGCTTTTCCAATGTTTTCCTGGCAGGGCCAAGAGCCAATTCCCAACTCCTGGAGCAGCTCAGGAGCTGCCACTCAGCCCTGAGCTCTGAGGGGCTGCAGCAGCTCCAGGCTGGGGTGGGACAGACTTTAAAGAGAGATTTTAGCATTTTAAATTTGAAATCAAATTTAAATTTGAACTAAAATTTTAGAAATTTTCTTTTTACAGATTTTAGGGATGGATTTTTAGGGACAGAAGCAGGCTGGAAGGAGAATTCCTGGGAAATTCAGGATGATGGAACAGCCAGAGCAGCACAAACAACTCTGCAGTCACGGGGCTTGAAAGGCTCTTTGAATTTGTGTGTGCAGAAAGGACAGAGTGCAAATGGCACAGGCGGCTCCAGAGGCTCTGGATCATCCCTGATGATCCATCCCCACCTCCTCCAGCCCAGCAATGAGTCAGGCAGGCCCTGAGAGGGCAACACCTCTGTGCAAGGCTGGGTCATGCACCCTCCAGAGCTTCCCCTCCCCACTCCCGGCTGATTTCTGCAGCCCAGAGAGCAAAAAACGCCATGAACTCTGTGCAATCTTCATAAAAAATAGATATAAAATAGATTTAACAGCAGCTGTAACAGCACAGGAGCTTAAAAAGTTTTTTATCTGCCCAATTTTCTCTCCTCCCTGCACATCAGTGCTCCTGGTGGCCCTGCAGCCTCACCCCGCTCTGCTGGTGGCTCCAGTTTTAATGAAAGCATTGGGAGCGCTTTGATTAAGGAATCGCTGTATAAATTATGATATTAAACCCAAATAATAAATAAATAATAATTAAAAATTAATAATGAAAGTGAAGTCCCAACTGCGGCCCAAGCGCGCCCTCTGCCGCCCGCAGCGGGAACTGCAGGCAAGGAAATCCTGGGAGATTTTTCCTCCCCAAAAATTGGGATTTTTAGGGATTTTTTAACCAAAATGCACAAAATCAGCCCATTTCTATTTCCCAAAGCCTGGCTGAGACACGCGGGGAACGCAAAGCTCTGGAGCCACCTGGATCTCAGCTCTTCGGGTGAGCCATCATCATCCTCATCATCACTATCATCATCCTCCTCATCACCCCAGTGTCCTCCTGTCCCAAACCCCTCCCAAATCCAGGGAGGGCTCAGCCTCCTGCCCCTTGAATTCCCAAGGTTATTCCAAGAGGATCCAGCCCTGGGACAGCACGGCCACAATTCCCACAGCTCTGGGTTTGTCACCTCCAAACAACCCCAAAAAACCCAAAAAAACCCCAAACAAGCCAAAAAAAACACCCCAAACAAGCCCAAAAAAGCCCTTCACAGAGCTTCCCATGGAACAGCAGCTCCCACAAAGCTCCAGGTCCCCTCTGGAATGCAAAGATTTCCCTCCCTAATTAATGAATTAATTAATTGCTGGCACATAACGAGGCCCCATAAGCAGCACCCACAGTCAGCACTTCAGGATCCAAATCCACCTCCAAACCCATCCCAAACCCCTCATCCAGATCGTTTTCCAGATCAAACGGAGCAATTAAGGGGAGATTAATTAATACAGAGACAAAGGCCGAGGTCTCTGCTCACCTTCCCACTGCAGAGCAGCCTCGTTCTCGTGTGGATTCCTGGAATTTTTCTGGATTCCTCGACTGCTCCTGCCAGGAAAAACGGGAATTGAGATCCAGCAGCACGAGCAGCCGGAGCTGTGTTATCCATGGAGTTATAATTTGGGATATTTGCTCCATCGTGGCATTAATCAGGGCTGGTGAGGGACGTCCCTGGGTCGATCAATATCCAATTAGTCACTGGAAAATCGGGGCTGATTTATTGATCAATAACAGAATAATGACAGGGAAGCTGTGGGATTCTCCTTTGTGTTTTTTATAAATCACAGCCACGACCTGGGTGAGGGCAATATTTGGGTTTAAATTGCATTTTTTTTGGGGGGAAGCAGGGAGGGAGAGGGGTTTGTGTCATTTTGGGGAGGGAAAGTGAAGAAGAGGAGTTTGCATCATTTTTGAGGGGAGTGAGGAGTTGGAAAGGGCCTTGCTGCCTCATTTTTTGGAGGGAATGTTAGGAATAAGAAATGTGTCCCCATTTTAGGGGGCAATGAGGAGAGGGAGGAGTGTTTGAAACATTTTTGGGGGGGGAAGAGGAAGAATTGCCTCAATTTTAAAGGAGAATATGAAGAAGAGGAGGAGTTTCCCCCCATTTTTTTGGGGAAATATGAAGAAGAGGAGGAATTTACCCCATTTTTGAGAGGGAAGGATGGGAGGCAGAGCTGTTTCCCCAATTTTTTTTGGGAGAATATGAAGAAGAGGAGGAGTTTGCCCCATTTCAGAGAAAAACATGAAGAGGAATTTGCATCATTTTTTGTGGGGGGATATGAAGGAGGAATTTCCCCCATTTTAGAGGAGAATGTGAAGGAGTTTCCCCCATTTTTTTTTTGGGGGGGTGAATATAAAGAAGAGGAGTTTCCCCCCATTTTTTGGGGGAATATGAAGAAGAGAAGGAGTTTCCCCCCATTTTTTGGGGGAATATGAAGAAGAGGAGGAGTTTCCACCCAATTTTTTGGGGGAATGTGAAGAAGACGAGGAGTTTCCCCCCATTTTTTGGGGGAATGTGAAGAAGAGGAGGAGTTTGCCCCCAATTTCAGAGAAGAACACGAAGAGGATTTTGCATCATTTTTTTGGGGAGCAGCATTTACATCCTGGCAGGGACAGTCACAGAGCATTTGAGCACAGCAAAGCTCAGCCTGTGCAGGCTGAATTTCCAAGAAAAGCTCAGTCCCAGGCTGAGGAAGGAGCTGCCCTCGGGAGAGCTCCCAAACCCCCCCGAGGAGCCCTCGTGCCTCACGTCCCCTTCCCAGTAAAACATTGCTCAACCCAGCAAGGGATGGATTCCAAGAATCCATCGGAGCTGAAATCCAGCCCTGCTTGTTTTCCCTGCTGCTGGTTGAACACAAACAGGTTGTTTTTGGTTTTTTTTTCTTGTTTTGTTTTGGTTTTTCTAAAGGAGTCAAAGCCACGTCAGTGATTCTGGGCTGGGGTTCAGGCCAGGGCTCCTTTCACCTCCTCCTTCTGCAGATTGCAGTGGATTCAGGGATGGGAACGGCCAAGAAAAGCAGTTTCAAGTTGTTTTGTTTGGATTTTTTTTTTAAACAGGGATTTTTGCAGATTTCACATTCCAGGGCCAGCTCTCTGTGGAAATAGGAAGGTGAAGGCAGGGAAAAAAATGCTGAATTTGGGGCAGGTCAGGAGAGCAAAAAGGCACAAACACCTCAAACAGCTGCAGGCTCAGAACTGGCCTTGGAATGGGCAATCCCTGAGGATCACAGAATCCTGGAAGGCTCTGGGCTGGAAGCAGCTCCAATCCCACCAGTTCCACCCTTCCCACTGCCCCAGCTTGCTCCAAGCCTCTGGAATTGGGCACTTCCAGCCATTCCCACTGCCCCATCCAGGAATCCCTGGATGCTGGGGAGGCTTTAGCTGGATTTGGGATGAGGGATGGAAAAAAGCACCTGGACCATCAGGATCTGCTGCTGGAGCAGTGCTGAGTCCCTCCAGAATCCTGCAATTGGCCCAAAAGGACTGAAATTCCAGGGAATTCATCAACCCAGAGCAGCTGATAAACAAAGAGGGCCACGAGCAGGAAAGGCCACCAGGAATTTTGGGAAAGGAGCCAACCTTCAGCTGCCATCCTGACTTCAGAGGGATTTTCCAAACCAAACCATTCCATGGAGGTGAAGCTGCTGCTGGAATCAGCTCCACACAAACCACCCCAAACCCAAGCACCCCCAAACCACCTCCAAATCCATTCCAAACCACCCCAAACCCAAGCACCCCACAAACCCATCCCAAACTCATTCCAAACCCATCCCAAACTCATTCCAAACCCAAGCACCCCCAAATCCATTCCAAACTACCCCCAAACCCACTCCAAACCAACCCAAACCCACTCCAAATCCATTCCAAACCACCCCAAACCCATTCCAAATTCATTCCAAATCCATCCCAAACCACCCCAAACCACCCCAAGCCCCCCAGCCAGGCTGATTCCCCAGGTGAAATGAACACATTAATGGCAGATGAATCAATAATGAGAATTCCCTTCCCTCCAGACCCAGGAGCTGGAGCTGAGCTGGAAGCCTGCACTGACAGCACACCCTGTGCCTTATTTCTGGGGCTTTTCCCTGCAATTTTGGGCTGCTTTGGGTTTCTCCTTTTGGGCTTTCATTTCCAAAGTAACACAGGGGTTAAATCTCAGGTTAAATTTCAGGTTTGGAGCTGCTCTCAGAGGCCCCACCACCACCAAAGGGCAGAAGAAGGCTGGAGCTCTGCAGAGGGACAGGACCCCACGTCTGGCTGCGCCGCTGTTTACGGGATCCCTGCTCTGCCAGGGAGAACAGGGCTGACCTCAGCTGGAACAAACTCTGCCCCCTCCTCCCTGCCAGCCCGTCCTGCTGCAAAGCTCTGCAACGGGACATTCCCCAGCTCCTGCTCACAGGCACGGAGCTCTGCTGCCAGCCCAGCTGGGACAGCGCTGGGGACAGGAACTGGGGACAGCGCTGGGGACAGGAACTGGGGACAGCGCTGGGGACAGGAACTGGGGACATGGGACACCCCAGGGCACCCCAGGGCACCACAGGGACACCCCAGGGGCACCCCAGGGCACCCCAGGGACACCCCAGGGACACCCCAGGGCACCTCAGGGCACCCCAAGGACACCCCAGAGACACCCCAGAGACACCCCAGAGACACCCCAGAGACACCCCAGAGGTGCCCCAGATCGTGGCCGTTTCCTCTGGGAACACCCCCTGGATCTGGGCCTGGAGGGTTTGGGAAGGCTCTGCCCCCTCCCCACAACTGGTAATTCCTGCTGGGAATGTCACACTGACAGCTGGGGCAAAATCCTGCCTGTGTCCAGGTTTTCCTGGCTCTATCCAGCTTTCCCTGCCTGTATCCAGGTTTCCCTGCCTGTATCCAGGTTTCCCTGCCTGTATCCAGGTTTTCCTGCCCTGCCTTCCTTCCCTCCCTGACCCTGCCAAGCAGAACCATCCCCTTCAGAGATGCCTCTCTTAGGAGCGGGTGTGGGCAGCAGGAAGGGGAATTCCTTCCCAAATTCCCTGGAAGCACCAACAGTTGGGAATGTGAAGCATCCTGGAGGGCCAGAGCCAGGAAGGAAAGCGGATCCTGCAGCCCAGCCCACCAGAATTCCCCCCTGGAGCCAGGAATGGCAGGGAAGGAGCAGGAGCCCTTCCAGGAGGAGCTGCCAGCCCAGCAGCAGGAGTTGTGTGCTGCAGGAATTCCCTGCTGCAGGAATTCTGTGCTGTAGGAATTCTGTGCCCCTGGAATTCTGTGCTGCAGGAGTTCTGTGCCTCTGGAATTCTGTGTCCCTGGAATTCCCTGCTGCTGGAATTCTGTGTCCCTGGAATTCTGTTCTGCAGGAATTCCGTGCTCCTGGAATTCTGTTAGAATTCTGTGCCCCTGGAATTCCATGCTGCAGGAATTCCATGCTGCAGGAGTTCTGTGTCCCTGGAACTCTGTGCTGCAGGAATTCCCTGCTGCAGGAATTCTGTTCTGCAGGAATTCCCTGCTGCAGGAATTCCCTGCTGCAGGAATTCCGTGCTGCAGGAATTCTCCAGCCCTTCCCTGGCCTGGCTCCACCCCTGGCTGTCTCTCTGGATGCTCAGCTCACTCCCAGCATTAAATCCCCCCCACAGGTTCAGTTCTGCCCCTCTGTGCTCCATAAACATCCCCAGATCCAGGTCCAGAGCCAGACCTGTCACGTCCCTAAAAATATCCCCCTATAAATGGCAAATTCTCCAACAATGGCACCAGGGCAACCACCCCAAAACATCCAGGGCAGAGCTTCCAGCGTGAACTTTTCCCTGGGAGCTCCTCCAAGGGATGAGCAGATCCTTCTTTCCCTGTGCCCTTTTCCAGCTGGGTTTTTTGGGGTTTTTTTTGGGCACAGCTGCTGCAGCCAGCACTCATTTGCTGTTGGAAGCTCACTGGGAAGTCTGTGCTGGCAATGGGATCTGGAATATTTTTTTTTGAAGTCCTAAAAAGGGGAGAATTGGAGGAGAGGGGAGCAAAAAGGTTCTGCAGGATTCACACCCCCAGGGACCTGAGCTCAGGAAATTGAGCACGGGACCTCAGTGACCACACTTGGAATTTTTAAAATCTTTCCAAAAGCAAATCCTGCCCCTGGGAGGCTCAGGAATTTTGGGATTTTTGAGCAGAGCACCCCATTTCACACAGCTGTGCACAGGTGGATCTGTGGGGGAGGAAAGGTGAAATTCCAGACAGGGGAAATAAACCAGATTAATGCAGAAGTGGAGTTAAAATGTGGAATCCCTCGTGGATCCAAGGAAAAGGAGCTGCACGTTTCCCCACCTGGCATATTCCAAGGGATTTTTCCAACCCCCTCAGGCATTCCTGCCCAGGAATTGCTTTTCCTCTGAGAAAAAGAGGGGGAAAATTAAAATAAACCCTGCAGACAGCAGCAGGAATTCATTCCTCACAGGAATCCATTCCTCAGGAAATGTTTGGGGATTCTGCTCAGCAGAATCTCCTCAAACCCCTCCAGAGCTTCAGGGATCCTCAGGACAAGGGGCCATGGAAACAACAGCGCTCATTTCAGAGCTATTTTTAAAAAGAGTTTTTGCTTCTGGGATGCCAGTTTCCAGGAGTTGTTTGGAAAATGAGATTTTAAAAATGTCCCCACGCTAACGGAACAAACTGTGCTGGAGCAGCAGCTCCCCCTGCTCGGGGTCCTCCAGGGATGCCTTTGACTTTCCAGCTTCCTTTCATCCAAAAAAAAAAATAAAACCACCTTTTCCTCCTTTTAGAGGGCAAAATAGCAACAACAAAAAATTAAATTTGTATTTAAATCGTCCAGTTTTAGCAAATGCCTGCAGCTGCTCCAACCAGATCAAACCAGGGACAATCCCCTTCCCTGCCCCTGAGCTTTAATGGAATTATTGAATTATTTCAGCCCAAAGCCTCTGCCAGGATCCAAAGGGGATCTCTTCTGTCACTGACAACATCCCAAAAACAGCAGGAATTTAAAAATCCACACCAACAACATCCCAAAAATGGCAGGAATTTAAAAATCCACACCAACAACTGCGTGGAGGGGAAAGAGGAGGTGGAAGAGGATCCAGGCGAGGGGAATTCCTGCACTGGATATAGGGATTTTAAAATCCACACCAACAACATCCTAAAAATTACAGGGATTTTAAAATCCACACCAACAACATCCCAAAAATGGCAGGAATTTAAAAATCCACACCAACAACATCCTAAAAATGACAGGAATTTTAAAATCCACACCAACAACTGCGTGGAGGGGGAAGAGGAGGTGGAAGAGGATCCAGGCGAGGGGAATTCCTGCACTGGAAATACCAGAGGGGATGCTGAGGTTTGGGATTCCTGCAGGGCTGGAAAAGCCAGCAGGAATTTGCTTTGCAGGGTCCTCAGAGCAGCTGAAGGCTCCAGAGTTGTTCCATAGGTTGCTCCAACAATTTGGGAATTTCTCCAGTGAAATATGAAGTATGAAGTTGTTTAAAATCCCTAAAAACAGCCCACAAAAAGAATCCTGATAAACCAAATAACCAAACACCCCCCAGGGAGGGAATAGTCCCCTTTTTCCTCCCAGCTGGGAAAAGTTCACCACAGAAAACAGGGAAAGGAGGAAAATATCCAGAGGAAGGATCTGGAAGCAAGGTTGGGGTTTAAACGTGGCTGTTCCACCTCAGAGCAGCTTCTGAGGTTGTTTCAATGTGGTTTGTGTTACACAAGTGCCCTCAATCTTCCAGGATCTGCAATTTTCTACAGGCAATTAGTGGAAAAATTAAATGTCTTAATGACCCCTGGGAAATGGGATCCACCCGTGATTCCTGAGCCAGGGCAGCTCCAGTTCTGCAGGATAAAAATCCCAAAAAAAGGGGGTTTGTGTCATTTCAGGAATGGGGGGAGAACTGAGAGCATGAAAAGCTGCTCCTAAAAATCAGAAAGGTGTGAGAGTCCTAATTGGCACCACAAAGATTAAAAAAGGGGGAAAAAATCAGGAGCAGGAGGCTGGAAAAGAGCTCTGGGCTGTGCCTGACCCCCACCTTGTCCCCACCTCCAGGGATGGGGACCCCAAACCTCCCTGGGCAGCTCTTCCCAAGCTCTAACAACCCTTTCCAGAGGAAATTCCTGCTGCTGCCCCACCTGGAGCTCCCTGGGGCTGTCCCCTCCTGTCCTGCTGTCCCCTGGGAGTTGGGGACTTGGGGACACTGGGAATGTCCCCCTGATCCTGCTTTTCTCCAGGCTGGGCCCCTTCCCAGCTCTCTCAGGAATTCTCCAGCCCCTTCCCAGCTCCTTCAGGAATTCCTAACTCTCTCAAGAGTTCTCCAATCCCCTTCCCATCTCCCTCAGGAATTCTCCAGCCCCTTCCCATCTCCCTCAGGAGTTCTCCAGCCCTTCCCTGGCCTGGCTCCACCCCGAGTTCTCCAGCCCCTTCCCATCTCCCTCAGGAATTCTCCAGCCCCTTCCCAGCTCCTTCAGGAATTCCCAACTCTCTCAAAAGTTCTCCAGTCCCTTTGTCATTTCCCTCAGGAATTCTCCAGTCCCTTCCCATCTCCCTCAGGAATTCTCCAGCCCTTCCCTGGCCTGGCTCCACCCCTGGCTGTCTCTCTGCATGCTCAGCTCACTCCCAGCATTAAATCCCCTCCACAGTTTCAATTCTGCCCCTCTGTGCTCCATAAACATCCCCAGATCCAGGTCCAGAGCCAGACCTGTCACATCCCTAAAAATATCCCCCTATAAATGGCAAATTCTCCAGCAATAATGGGTAATTTGGGGGTGGCACCAGGGCAACCACCCCAAAACATCCAGGGCAGAGCTTCAAATCCTCCTCTCAGGTCCCTCCTGAGCACCTAAAACTGGAAAAATTAAATCCCCCCCTCCACACTTTAAAAATTTGGGAATAAAGATTTGCTCTGAGCTGCAGCACAAACATTTCCCACAAGAAATGATGAGAACAACCCCCTGAGTTTTCAACTTTTTGTTTTTTTCCTGTTTTCCTCCTGGTTTGGATGGAATCTCTGACTGCCAGGGACCTCCTGGAGGACACCCCAAGTGCACAAATCAGGGACAGGCAAGGGACATTTTTGGGGTTTTTTTAGGGAAGTGAGGCAAGAGGAAGCGCTGCCAGGGATGGAGGGAAAGGAGCAGCGGTCACATGAGGATGTCCAGCCCCCAAAGCAGCTGCTAATGAGTGTCTCAGTTAATTACTCGGCTCCCTGCGATGAGGAGCTCGGGGCTGGCAGCTCATCCACGGCTCCACTGCCAGGGACACAGTGCCCTCTCTTGGAGACTCCAAATCCAGCCTGAAGCCGGGACTGAGGACAAAAACCCGCTGGAATCTCCTAAAAAAACGATTTCTGCCCAAGAAACAACTCTGGCCTGGCTGGGTATCCCTTGGAGGAACAGGGGACACCTCTGGACTGCTCCTGAGGCAGGTCAGTGACTCGTGACCTTGATTAACCTTTGGATCTCCTTATCAAAACCCAGATCTTTTTGAAAATTAAGAATTTTTAAGATGGAGAATATTGCAACACCTAAAGAGTGGTGATACCGTGGTGTCACAGAGGGGTTTGGGATGGAGGGGAGCTGAAGGATCAGCCAGCTCCAGGAGAAAGAAAGGAATTGTTTTATGAAGAACCATTCCAGCCAGAGGCACATCAGATCTCTGTGTGTGCCCAGTGCCACCTGGCACGGGTGACCAGGGACAGTGTGGCTGCCCCGTGCCACGGCCAGGCTGGACAGGCCTTGGAGCACGCTGGGATGGTGGAAGGGAAGGGACTGCAGGAGCTTTAGGATCCTTCCCACCCAAATTTCGGGTGGGAAATGCCCTGATTTGGGGCTCAGGAGGTGGTTGGGTGTCTGTGGGTGCTGCTGGCACCTACCTGGGCACGTGTCCCCAGCTCCTGTGGCACACAGGGCACTCGCTGCAGGGGGAAAGGACAAATCTCCTGAAATTAAAAAAAAAAGAGAGAATTTTCAGCAACTGAAAGGATCCTGCAGGGAATTCCAGCTCCTCTCAACACCGGGTTTGAGCCCACCAGCTGAAGCACCTCACACCTTTTCCCCATCTCCATTTTCCCCTGGTTTTCCCTGTTTTCTCCCTTCTGGAATCCCAGCCCATTCCTGAACTATTTAAAGCCCCTCACACCTTTTCCCCATCTGTTTTTCCCCTGGTTTTCCCTGTTTTTTCCCTTCTGGAATCCCAGCCCATTCCTGGACTATTTAAAGCCCCTCACACTTTTCCCCAATCTGTTTTTTCCCTGGTTTTCCCTGTTTTCTCCCTGCCCCCTCCAAGTCGATTTCAATCCCCCCAGCCACACGAGGAGTGTCCTTTGGGGTGCTTTATTTACATTTCAGTATGTTCAGGACCTGCCTTTGAGATTTTTTTGAGGGGGGATGAAATCCTAGAAGTCCTCACAGGAGAGGTTTAGTGAGGATGATGCAGGAGGCACTTGGGGTTTCTCCATGCTCATCCCTGGAATCTGGGGTAAAAACCCCAATTTCTGCCAGCTTGGAGCTGGCTTTGAACACAGGGATTCCAAAAGAGATGTTTTTGGTGGGGGGAAGCCTGGCAGCTCCCAGGCCGTGCAATTCCAGATCCGAGTCTGAAGATGGCTCCATGGGAATGAGGGATGTGATCCATCCATGTCCATCCACCCATCCATCCCTGTGTCCATCCATCCATCAGTCCATCTGTCCGTCCATCCCTCCATCCAACCCCATCCATCATCCATCCATCATCTGTCCCTGGGTCCATCCATCTATCCCCCATCCATCCATAATCCATCCATCCTCCATCCCTGTGTCCATCCCTCCATCCACCATCCATCCATCCGTCTATCCATCCTTGTGTCCGTCCATCCATCCATCCATCCATCCATCCATCCATCCATCATCCATCATCCATCCATCCCTCCCTCCATCCCCATGTCCATCTATCATTCATCCATCATCCATAATCCATCCTCCATCCCTGTGTCCATTCCTGTGTCCATCCATCCATCCAACTCATCCATCACCCATCCATCCATGCCTGTGTCCATCCCTCCATCCATCATCCATCCCGATGTCCATCCACCATCCCTCCATCATCCATCCACCCATGGATCCATCACCCATCCATCCCTGTGTCCGTCCATCCATCCATCATCCATCCATCCATCCATGTCCATCCCTCCATCCATCCCTGTGTCTGTCCATCTATCCATCCATCCCTGTGTCTGTCCATCCATCCATGTCCATCCATCCATCCATCCATCCCTGTGTCCATCCATCCGTCATCCATCCAACCATCCATCCATCCATCCATCCATGTCCATCCATCCATCCATCCATCCCTGTGTCCATCCATCCATCCATCATCCCTGAAACCATGTCCATCCATCCCTCCATCCCCACCTCCCCAAGCACCAGGAGTGGAGAACCAACTCCCATTTCCCTCCAGCAGCCTCCGGGGGTTTGTCCCAGGAGAAGGAGGCAGCCCCATCCGTGACATTCCTGCCGAGAGGAGTCCAACAAAAGCAACCAGGGAAAGAACCTGAGCCACCCATGGGAGTGACAGACAAGGAGGGTGGCAGAGATTTGAGGGAAGAAAGGGAAGAGGAAGGCAGAGCTGCAGCATTTCATCTTCTGTTCCTCCCCACAACGAGCCAATTAAAAAGCCCACACACTAAATTAATTCCAGTTCCAGGGGAGCTGGAAATACAGAGCCACTATTTAGGTTAGGGAAAATTGCTGCATTCTGTTCCTTTGTCAGGTGGCAGAGAATGACATCTGCAAAAGGAAAAAAAAAAGAAAAAAAAGCAGAGTTTGGGCCCCAGCACAGCAGGAGCAAAGGAAAGGAGGGAATTCAGGAAGGGTTTGAGGATGTGAGGGGCCAGGGCACAGCCCTGGGCAAAGCCCCCTGCTCTGCCCACACCCCGCTGCCCCACAGCCCTCACTCCTCACCAGTTCCTGCTTTTGTTTGGAACAAGTGGCCAGGCCGTGGTGACAGAGCTCTGCTTCCCTAAAACCCTGCCCAGTGTTTCATTTATGCCTCGGAAAACACCTCTGATAAAACCCAGCCCCACCAACGTCACCAGCCCAGGGTAAATATCCCGGCCAGCTCTGTGCTCCCTTCCTGCCCCTGCTGCGACTCTGGGATTTAATTCCTCAGCAGAGAAACCCCAAATTCACACTGGAATTTTAAGGGAATAAACCCCACAGGGAGCAGAAAATACAAATTATTATCCCAGCTTTTTTTCCAAGGATGACAAAAAGCAGCCAGGGGAGCAGGGCTGGAGCTGCAGGAGGCCTCGGGGCAGGGCCAGGCTCAGCCCTGCAGAGGGAAGTGCTCCCTGTGTAATCATTAACAGCAAACCCAGCCCAGGCAAAGCCGGGAGCAGCACCCGGAGCAGGGATGTCCCGGGAGCCAGGGATGTCCCGGGAGCCAGGGATGTCCCGGGAGCCAGGGATGTCCCGGGAGCCAGGGATGTCCCGGGAGCCAGGGATGTCCCGGGAGCCAGGGATGTCCCGGGAGCCAGGGATGTCCCGGGAGCCAGGGATGTCCCGGGAGCCAGGGATGTCCCGGGAGCCAGGGATGTCCCGGGAGCCAGGGATGTCCCGGGAGCCAGGGATGTCCCGGGAGCCAGGGATGGTCCCCTGCTCCTGTGGGGGCTCTGCCCTGGGGACAGCAGTGATGGCAACTGGGGAAATTCAGAATTTGGGAACTGGGGAAACTCATCCTCTGGGAACTGGGGAAACTCATCCCTTTGTTTGGGAACTGGCCCAGCAGCAGGAGCTCCGTGCCAGGGGTGCCTCTGCAGAGTCCCACGGTGCCACCAGGACCCGCTGGGGACAAGGACAAAACTCCCAGGATGTGGCACAGGGAGGGGCAGAGCTGGCCCCACACACACAGAAATAATTCAGGAAAACCAGTTGGGATTACAGGAAACCCACTGGGAGCTCAGTGGAGCTTTTTCCTGCCTGGTCTGAGCTCCCAAACCTTGGGATTTACACCAAAACCCCTCAGGGCTGCCCTGACAGGATCACGGATGTGAGACTTGGGGGAAAATCCTGTTTAGGGTCACAGAACCTCAGGGTGGTCGGGGTTTGGGACCTCAAATCCCATCCCACCCCAAGGGCAGGGACACCTCCCACTATCCCAATTGTTCCAGCCTGGCTGTGGACACTCTCAGGGATCCAGGGGCAGCCACAGGTGCCCTGGGAATTCCATCCCATTCCCTCAGCGCCCTCACAGGGAGGAATTCCTTCCCAAAATCCCTCCTGGAGCTGGCAAAGCTGGAAAATCCCTGTCCCTCAGGATGGGCCAGCTCAGGAGCTTGGAGGGCAGCTCCTTCCAGCCCTGGAACACCGAGTGTGGGTCCCATCCCACAGGGCAGGAAACATCCCAGGATCCTGGCAGGAATGGGATTCCAGCTCCCCTCGTGTCACCCTCACCCCCAGCTCCACCAACAAACCTTCACAGAGCAAAAAGCCTCTGAATTCCACAAAATCCTGCTCCTAACGAGGTCCCTGTCAGGTGGGAAGGCAAACTGGGAGTATTTATAGGCCTGGATTAGAGCAGGATCTGCTGGGAATCCAGGGAATGGAGCAAATTCCCATTCCCAGAGAGGTGACAGATTTATGAGCTCTCACTTCCCAATCCAGCTTTGTTTTTTGTCCCCCAGCACATTTATACAGAGTTTCTGCAGCCTTATCCAGCTCTGCTCCTGGGATTCTTTCTCATTCCTGGGATTTTTTCTCCCTCTGGGCTGATGGGAAGGCACACAGGCATGAGGGACAGGGATTCATTAAATCCTGGAACTGCTCCTCCACTTCCTACTGCAAGCATCAGCTCCACAACAACTGAAACCAGGATCATGGTGTTATCCTGGAAGGAATGGATGAGGAGCACTGCCAGCCCTCAGCATCCCTGATTTTATTTGGACAAAACCTGGCAAAAATGGGTTTTTCCTTGGATAATCCCACTGAAATTTGAGATCCGGGAAAAAACCAGAAATAACAAATTTTACAAGTCCTGGAATTTACAACCACCCTGAGCACGGAAGAGAAAACATTCCTGCTTGGATAAAACCTAGAAGAACATTCAGGAAAATCTGGATGTGGACAAAAGCTGTTCCAATCTGTTCTAGAATGAAATGGAAGGTGGCCAGGCCCACCCCTCTCCCCATCCAGCCATTCTGGTTTATTTTGAGCAGCAGCCCCAAAGCCCATCCATGGGCACCAGCACTTGGATCAGCTCCACACAATCAGTCCCAGCAGGAACCCAAACCCATAATTACAGCAGCCTGCACATGCAAAACACCAGCCAGGGAGGCTTTGTTCATGCAGGAGTTTCGAGGGATGAGACGAATAAATCAGGAGAAAATGGTTAAAAAAATGGATTGGGGGAGTTTGGGGAAAAAAGCAGCTGCACCAGAGGCTCTGTGGCTTCTGCAACTGCAGGAAAAATGGAGAATTTGTCCCTGGAATGCCTGGGGAGTGCTGGAATTCGGGGAAGCAGCGCAGCCCCCCTGCCTTGGCTGTGAATCCATTTCCTACCCAGCTTTGTTCAGCCTCCCATAAAAACTTCCTGCCCCTCCACCGACCTTCCCTGAGTGCTTTTCCCGGCCCTGGAGCCATTCCCACCTTCCCCAGGCTGGCAAAACCTCCCTCTGAGCATCCCTCTGGAATCCCAGCCAGCTTTTTCCTTGAATTTACCTCCAAACCACCAAATATTATCCAAAGCACCTCTCCCAAAAGCAGCTTGGGACACTCCCAAGTTTTCCAAACCGCTGGAAAACGTGGATCTGATTGATTTTTTTTTTTCCCCCTCACCAGGGATGCACACAATGCATCTCCTCTGGTGGTTGACAACCCCTCTTCTATTTCAGGAATGCTCATCCGCAGGTGGAATTGGATTTCTGTTCCCATGACTGACAACACAACTCCATCCTGGCCTATGGCAGCTGCTGCTATTTTCAGCAGCTCTGCCTCTCTCCAGTATTATTCCAAAGGTGAGAACTATTTCCAGAGAACACCAGAACAGCGTTTTTCACACCTTAACAGAAAAAAAAAAAATTGAAAAAAAAAAAAAATCACGGAATTTTGAAAGTTTTGCCACAGGGCAAAACTCTCCGCAGTAAAGAGCATTAATGAGCTCGTGGAGTGGCTGGGAGTGTTAAAATGGAATTAAAGTCCCTGTTGGAATGGGGAAAATAGTCTTGAGCTGGGCTGCCACAAAGATATTCCTCACCAGCAGGCAGGGAAATGCTGATTCCCTCTAGCCTGGCAATGCAGGAATGGGAATTGTCCCCAGGAACTGCCAGAAATCAAAAACCACAGTAAAATGGGATGGAATTCTGCGTGGGTCTCATAGGTATCCCTAAACATGATGGATGTGGAGGGTGGAATTTGGGTTTACACCACAAACAGAGCTCACAAACAGGCTCTGCTCAATCCAGTGTGAGAGTGTGGAGCTCTGGAAAGGCTCAGATCCTCGGGAAGAAAAGCTGAGGGTGGGATAATGAGGCAGGGAATGTTAACCAGCTAATTAGCAATCAGAGAGAGAGAGAGAGAGGGAAGAGCTGGGATCAGGGACTGACCCGCTCTGGGTGGCTCATCCCAGCAGTGCCAAGGCGTGGGAATCCTGGCAGCTCCACTCCCACCCCTCTGCAATCCCAAAAATCCCTTCCCAGCTCAGCCACTGCACCCAAAACCACCGGGATCAATTCCCTGGAGCCAGCCCCTCCTTGTCCCCCTGAAGCCACTGTCCCTGTGACTGACCCCTGGCAGCCACCCAGAGCCACCCAGAGCAGCTTCCAGGACCGTGCAAGTCTGGATTTCACCTCTGGGGAAATGCTGTGGGTAATGCCAGCCCTGCAGAGGGCAGGGACTGCCTGGCACAGCTCAGCCTCAGAGCTCGGGGGGCTGCAATGCTGGGGAGGGAATGTGCATTGCAGCTGGATGGATTTACACCCCGTCCTGCTGGTGTAAATCCCCCCAAATCCAGGGATTTTGCTGCCTCTCCCAGACCTGTGTTTGCAGCTGAGGAGCACTGACGGGAGTGGAATGGGCTGTGGAGCCCCCAAACTGGGACCCAAAGGAGGATTTCCACGGGAAAAGAGCTCTGGGATCAGCACTGTGCCCCATGCCCACCTTGTCAGCAGCCCAGAGCTCTGAGTGCCACCCAAGGGACCCCAGGGACACCTCCAGGGACCCCTCCAGGGACCCCAGGGACACCTCCAGGGACACCTCCAGGGACCCCAGGGACACCTCCAGGGACACCTCCAGGGACCCCAGGGACACCTCCAGGGACCCCAGGGACACCTCCAGGGACACCTCCAGGGACCCCAGGGACACCTCCAGGGAGCTCTCAGGAATTCTCCAGCCCTTTTTTTCCTTTTTTTAAGCTAAACCAGGAAAGAGGGATTCACTCAGAGGAGCAGGGAGCGCTCAGCTCAGGGATGCTGGAGCACCAGGAGCCAGCTGAGCTCAGTGAAACAGGATCAACTTGGGAGAGATAAAGACATATCTGTGATCACGCTGCTGGCTGTGCCAGAATGTCTGCTGGGAATGTCTGGATCGTGGATTTGTTTCCCAAAAAAACCCCAGCGTGCAGCACAGCTCCAAGCTGATGGACAGACAGCCCTGGTCTGGAAAATCATGGAATGGTTTGGGTTGGAAAAGTCCATCCTGCTGTTCCCACCCTGGCCTGGGACAAGTCCAGGGAACACCTGGCATTTGTAGGGAAAGCAGCACAGGGATTTAAATTAGAAGGAAAAGCACTGAAAGAAACCAGATCATCCCAAAAAACCCCAAAGGATCAGGAGTCCATACCCCAAACAATGGGAATGTCAAGGTTTAATTGGGATTAGTGCAATTAAACCTGCCTGACACCAGCAGAGTTCTGTGGATTCTCCCCCAGCTCTCATGGATTACAGCAAAAATGGTTCCAAATCTTCACCCAGGAGTGAGGAGCTCCTTGGAAACGCTGCCAGATCCTGTGGATCCCTGGAAATGCAGCACCTGGAGCTCCCTGCTCACTCACCTGGGTCCTGAACCACCCAGGGAACAGAACTCCCAAGCTGGAAACACAACCAGCACTTCTCAGCCTTACCAAAAGGTCTTGCTTTAATAAATAAAAGAATAAATCTAATAAAAAAGGAAATAAAGAGCCCCTCAGGCCTTGCTCTTGTCCCTGATAGAAAAGTTTGATGAGATTCCCAATCTTTGTTTGGGAATTGCACCACAAGTGCTTGGAGGAGCAGCCAGGCCACGTCAGGATTTATGGAGCATAAACACCAAGCCTTGCCAGCAAGAAAAAAAAGGAGAAGTAACTCAGAGTGGAGGAAATGAAAAAAAAAACCACAAAAAACCTCCCAAAAGCAGCTCCAGAGAAATCCTCCTGCAGCTCCCGAGCTCGGGAGGAGCTTTGGAGGGGTTAAACCACACCAGAAATGTTTCAATCTTCTGCATTTTTCTAACAGCAGATGAGGCAGAAATGGACAAAATTCCTCCAGGGCTGAAAAAAAAACAAAAAACAACCTTTCCAAACTATTCTATAGATTTAAAAATAGATTTCTTCTTTATTTCCAGAGGGGACAAGTTGGGAATAAAACAAAGAAGCTTTTTGGGGGTGTTAGCAGAGTGTCCATCCCTGGTTGTCACCTGAGAGGATCTGGAAGTGCCAGGAGGGGAATCTCCTTCCTCTGGAACCATTTTCCTGCTCCCCCAATCCCATTAGGAGCGAGATTATTTTTCAGACAACTCTGTTTTCTCAAATATGAAAATAAAGCAGGAGCTGCTGAGGTTTCTGGGCTTTTGCAGCCTCTGAAAAGTCACTAAAAATCCAACTTTAAGTGGAAATTCGGGAAGGTTTTCAGCTGTACAGACCCAAGCCAGGCCGAAGTACTTGAAAACTCCTTCTTGTCTGTCAGGAGGGGGAAAAGCACAGGATAAATGATGAAAAAGCACAACCCTTAACTAAATTTCCTGTTTTGTGTCTCGGCGTTAGCAGCGTGCCCGAATTTCCTCCTTTTTTTTTTTTAATTTTTTTTTGTCCTTAACGTCACAGCCAGTCCCTACCCACCCATTCCACAAAAACCTAACCCTGAACTGCTGGAGAGTCCAGCCCTGCTGGAAAGGGAACCAGAGCTCATTCCCAGGAAAAATCCAGCTCCTTACACCCCTTAAAACAAAGATCAATCCTCCCTCAGAGCCCCCACCAGCAAAAATTCACCAAATTAAACAAATTTATCCCCGGACTGCTTTTGGTTGGGGTTTTTTTTAATTAATTAGTGGCTGCTCAGGTATTTTTGAGGAGGAAAAAGGTATTTTGGACCAGGATTGTGCAAGACACAGCGTTTCAGAAGCGTTTTTTGGGGGGAAGATTTAAACTCGAGAGCGTTTGCGAGCGAGTTTCACTTTCAGAAAGCCCAAATGTCCCCGAGGTTTGGGGCACAATGGCTCCTTTGTCCCTTTTTGGCACCAGCAAGCAGCAGATGATAACAGGGGGGACCAAAAGCAAGGCCTGGGCTCTGCCAGTTCTCTGCATCCCAGCAATTTATTGTCAAGTACAAATTAAGTGGGTAAATCTCGGACTAATTAATATTTAAGACAAAGCTCTGTCTCCCAGCTTTGCTTTCTTTTCTTTTTTTTTTTGGCTGAATGTGACAATGGGCAGGCAGGGAACTGGATTGATGTTTTTAGTTCTGTTCCCTTCCCAGTTTGTGGAAAAGCCAGAGGAGAGGAGGATAAAGGAAAAAAAATCACCTGGCAAGAGGTGAGGAGGGCAGAGACAGCCTGAGCAGAGAGCTCGGAGATGCTGCACCGGGAAATCAGAATCCAGCTCTGCACAGGAGATTCCTGGGCTGAGCCACGCCAGGGATTCCAGGATACTGGAATCAGAGATTTCCACCACTCCAGGGATTCCAGGATACTGGAATTAGAGATTTCCACCACGTCAGGAATTCCAGGATACTGGAATTAGAGATTTCCACCACTCCAGGGATTCCAGGATACTGGAATTAGAGATTTCCACCACTTCAGGAATTCCAGGATACTGGAATTAGAGATTTCCACCACTCCAGGGATTCCAGGATACTGGAATTAGAGGTTTAACCACTTCAGGAATTCCAGATATTGGAATTAAAGGTTTCACCACTCCAGGAATTCCAGGATACTGGAATTAGAGGTTTCACCACTTCAGTAAATTCAGAATATTGGAATTAAAGGTTTCACCACTTCAGGGATTTCAGGATATTGGAATTAGAAGTTTTACCACTTCAGGAATTCCAGATATTGGAATTAAAGGTTTCCACCACTTCAGGGATTCCAGATATTGGAATTAGAGATTTCCACCAATTCAGGAATTCCAGGATATTGGAATTAAAGGTTTTACCACTTCAGGAATTCCAGGATATTGGAATCAGAGATTTCACCACTTCAGTAAATTCAGAATATTGGAATTAAAGGTTTTACCACTTCAGGGATTTCAGGATATTGGATTAGAGATTTCCACCACTCCAGGAATTCCAGGATATTGGATTAGAGGTTTCACCACTTCAGGAATTCCAGGATATTGGAATCAGAAGTTTTATCACTTCAGGAATTCCAGGATATTAGAATTAGAGGTTTCACCCCCTCAGGAATTCCAGGATATTAGAATTAGAGGTTTCACCCCCTCAGGAATTCCAGGATATTAGAATTAGAGGTTTCACCCCCTCAGGAATTCCAGGATATTAGAATTAGAGGTTTCACCCCCTCAGGAATTCCAGGATATTAGAATTAGAGGTTTCACCCCCTCAGGAATTCCAGGATATTAGAATTAGAGGTTTCACCCCCTCAGGAATTCCAGGATATTAGAATTAGAGGTTTCACCCCCTCAGGAATTCCAGGATATTAGAATTAGAGGTTTCACCACCTCAGGAATTCCAGGATATTGGAGCAATCAGAGCTTTCCACCTCAAAGCTCAACCATGAGATCTTTACACCAAGGCCAGGTTGGAATTCTGGGGCTGGGAACAACCCGGGGTAGTGGAAGATGTCCCTGCCAAGGTCCCTCCAACCCAAACCATTCCAGGATTTCTGCTGACCTCAACTCCTGTGATTTCTCACAAAAATGAGGAAAGCAACACTGGATCTACAACCTCAAGCAGGCCCTCACTCATCTCACACCAGCACAGACACATTCTGTATTCTAGAATTCCCTTTTTCCCCTCACTCTCTTTCTCCAGAATCCCCAGACAATCACAGAATTCCCTCTTGCTTTTCCAGGTTTTTGGGTCATCCACCCCCTTTTTCCCAGCCCTCTGCCAGCTCTGCTGCTCCCCACAACCTCTGGAAATTTCCAGAGCTGCACTGGGGGTTACAAATCCAACCAAACCGCCCTGGACTTCCACCCTGAGCTCATTTTTAGGCCTGAAAAGACAAGAAAATGATTTTTTTAAAGTGCCACCTCCTCCCCAGGGTGCCCCAAGAGCTCCCCCACCCCCTGGCCACGGGACAAGGCCACTTGGAGCCCTCGGGAAGCAGAGAGCGTTCCCAGGGCGACTGTCCCAGAGCTGGGGCTCGTCCAGCTCCAACGGGGCAGGGACAGCCAGGACCCCCTACCAGCCACCGGAGCGGGACACTGCCACCGGAGAGGGACAATGCCACCGGAGTGGGACACTGCCACCAGAGAGGGACACTGCCACCGGAGCGGGACACTGCCACCGGAGAGGGACACTGCCACCGGAGAGGGACACTGCCACCGGAGAGGGACACTGCCACCGGAGAGGGACACTGCCACCGGAGAGGGACACTGCCACCGGAGAGGGACACTGCCACCGGAGAGGGACACTGCCACCGGAGAGGGACACTGCCACCGGAGAGGGACACTGCCACCGGAGAGGGACACTGCCACCGGAGAGGGACACTGCCACCGGAGAGGGACACTGCCACCGGAGAGGGACACTGCCACCGGAGAGGGACACTGCCACCGGAGAGGGACACTGCCACCGGAGAGGGACACTGCCACCGGAGAGGGACACTGCCACCGGAGAGGGACACTGCCACCGGAGAGGGACACTGCCACCGGAGAGGGACACTGCCACCGGAGAGGGACAATGCCACCGGAGTGGGACACTGCCACCAGAGAGGGACACTGCCACACCAACCAGGACACTGCCACCGGACCGGGACACTGCCACCCAATCCAGAAACTGCCACCAGAGCAGGACACTGCCACATCAGGACACTGCCACTGGACCAGGACACTGCCACCGGACCGGGACACTGCCACCAGACCGGGACACTGCCACCAAATCAGCTTTTCCCAAGGGCCAGTGTCCAGTTCCTTGGAGCCAAGGGCAGGGATGAGGAGCTGGGCTCCTCGTTAGGCTAACGAGCTGCAGGCACCGATGCTAAGGAAGAGCAGGGACAAAGCTCGGTGTCCCCTGTCCCTGCTGCCCGAATTCCCCCCGGGGCGCTGAACACGTCCAGGGACGCAGCAGGAAAACAGGAACGGGCACCAAAAGCGTGTCAAGCGTGGCAGCGCCCCCAGCAGCCACACAAAAGAGCCATTGCCATTCATGTCACAGCCACAGATGGCAGGAGAAAAGCTCGGGGACAATCGGCTCCCTTTAACCCTACTGATCCTCATTTTTTTGGGGGTGTTTTTCGCATTTTTCCCCCCCCAAAAGAACGGGATAAATGGTGGTTACAGAGTCAGAAATTCCCATGAATTTGTTTTATGGGGTGGTTTTGGGTTTTGGAGGGTGTTTTTCGCATTTTTCACCCAAAAAGAACGGGATAAATGGTGGTTACAGAGTCAGAAATTCCCATGAATTTGTTTTATGGGGTGGTTTTGGGTTTTGGAGGTGTTTTTCGCATTTTTCCCCCAAAAAAGAACGGGATAAATGGTGACTACAGTCACAAATTCCCATTAATTTGTTTTACGAGGTGGTTTTGGGGGTGTTTTTCCCTTTTTTCCCCCCACAAAAGAACAGGATAAATGGTGGCTACAGAGTCACAAATTCCCATTCTTTTTTTCATGGGGAGGTTTTGGTTTTTGGGGATGTTTTTCACACTTTCCCCCCCGAAAAGAACAGGATAAATGGTGGTACAGAATCACAAATCCCCATGAATTTGTTTTATAGGGAGTTTTTGTTTTTTGGGGGTGTTTTTCCCCCAAAAAAGAATGGGAGGAATGGTGGCTACAGAGTCACAAATCCCCATGAATTTGTTTTGTGGCCACGGAGCTGAAGCCTGGAGGATCTGCTCACCTGCCTGTGAATGTCCCACACGCCAGGGACACAAAGACCTGTGGAACCTCCCGGGCATGGAGGCCTGAGCTCAGCCCTGAGAAGCTGAAGCAAACCGAGCAATCACCCAAAAGGCCTCAGGTTTCCTGGATTCACACTGAGCTGCTGACTCCTGTGGTCTGTCACACACCAATTTCCTCCTGGTGGGAATCACCCCCATGGGACACGTCCAGGGCAGCGCCACGAGAGGCTCACAAAGCTGGAGGGTGCCAGTTTTCCCAAAAAAACCCCTTTTTTACCCACAACAACTTCCTCCAAGCAGCAGCAGAGGTGCCTCAGAGCACACACAGCCCCAGCCCAGCCCACTGGCTTTGCCTTAAGGCCACACCTGATGGCCAGAGGACGGAAGCAAAGCCCAGATTTGCACCCACAGCTCCAACCCTGCACTTCCCCAACTCCTGAAGGACGCCCAGCTTCCCATTCCACACCTCCAAGTGGAAGTGAGGAGCAGGAGACAGATTCCTCTCTCTCTCTCTCTCTCTGCCTTTGTCTCCGGCACCCACTTACCTCCTCTACACCTCAATAACACAAAACCCAGATCCTGCAGCCACCCCTCCTTTATGTAACCCACACAATTCCCCGCTGCCTCCCGAACCCTGCCGGGATCGGGCGGGAATGCCGGCGCTGTCCTGCCACACCGACCCACCCTCAACTCGCCGGCGGGAAACAAACAAGTAAATTATGGGCTCTGGGGTGTTCTGCCCAGCTCCCAGTCTCCTTTTTCACCCCCAAAACCGGGGCTGGATCACCATGAAGTCACCCAACTTCCCAAGCAGCTGGCGCTGAGCCGTGCCCCTCATGGATTCCGAGTGTCCCTTGTCACCTCATCCATGCCAAGCTGCCCCTCACACCATCCCCACGCCACCCCCCTCTGCCGCCATCCCCTCGATCCCCTCACCCAAAAACCCGGAGACCTCCCAAAACCCCACCACGGCCCCTTCCCGCGCCCCCCAAACACCCCCACGTCATCTCCCCGCCCTCAGCCTTGTGCCAAAACCCCTCCCAGCGCCGCGACCCCCGTGGGGACCCTGCCAGGGTCCCTCATGCCAACCCCCCCCCGGGAGCGGCCGCCAAGTTCGGTTGCGGCGGCGGCGGCGCGGAGGGAGGCCGGGGAGGGGGCGGGGCCGGCGGAGGAGCGGCGGGAGCAGGGACCAATCAGCGCGCGGGGCTGGGAACGGGGCGTGGTCTCATGAATATCTCATTAATATTAATAAGATGGGAGGGGGCACGTGGCGGCCGGGGCGCGAAGCACCGGGAGGGGACATCCCGGGACCCCCGGGGATCCCCCGGTGGGTGGCGGCCCTGGTGTCCCCGGGGTCTCCCCGGGACCCCCTCTGTGACCCCAATGCGGGGCTCGGGGTCCCCCAGTCCCCCCAGCCCCCCCCGGGCACCGCCCCCCCAGCCCCGGGATGTCCCCACCCACCTCGGCGAGCCGCTGCCCCGGGAACCGGGGGGAAAATCCGTGGGGATGAATCAGCGGCGGCCGGGGGGAGCGGAAATCGCGCCCTGAATCGGGGCTTCGATTCCCCCCCGGGGCTGCCCCAGGCGGGTCCCGGTGGTGCCAGGCCCCGGAGTCACCGTGCGGGTACACGGCCACGTCCCCGGGGCAGCCGCCATCGCTTCCCCGCGCGTCCCGGTCTGCGCTGGCCCGCACCAGCCCGCACCAGCCCGCACCAGTCCGCACCAGTCCCAGCTGCGGTCCCAGCAGGATTGAGGTGGGGAAATGCCGGGCCCGGGCTGTCCCCACCTCGGCTGTCCCCACCTCGGTGGCTCCGCTGCCGGGCACAGCCCTCGGTGGCTCCGGAATCGGGCTGGGAACTCGATAATCCTGTTAGTGGGAAGAAGGCTGATTTCCCCCTAATCCGGTTTGCTCCCGTATGTCCCGGCCCGCCGAGTCCTAATCCGCTTTTCCCGCAGATGGGCAGCCCCGGTGCCGCGGTGTCCCCCCGCTAGGCGACACAAGGGACAATATTCACACCGCGCCCATGCCAGTGCGATGCCAGGAGCTGGTTCGGGTCCCAAAATCTGCATTTGTGAAATTGATGGCCGCGGGATGCAGCCAGGGCTGCCCGTGGCGGAGGCAGCGACGGGAACGGCTCATTCCAGGGCTCATCCCGCTAATTAACGCTCTGGAGCAGCTTTGATTAACGCCTGGACCCGGGGGAGGCTCCGGGCGCCCGGCGAGGATCCTCCCTCCCGGGGTGCCCTGATTTTTGGGGGCTCAGGATGGGGTTTGGAGCTGATTTTGGGGGTTCAGGATGGGGTTTGGGGGGGCTGCAGGGACCCGGCTCTTCCCGGGGGGAGCATCCTCCATCCCGGGCAGCATCCCGAGGGACACCCGGGGCTGCAGCAGGACAGGGGTGGGGAAAAGTGGGAGGGGACAGAGGGGACAGAGATGGGGAGGGGGAGACCCGGGGACAGGGGAAGAAGAGATTTTCTGCCCCCGAGGCGTTGTGGAGCCTCTGGGAGCGCTCTGAGTTTTGGTGTGGTGGTGCCCCCCCGAACACCTGAGAGTCCTGAGGGGTCCCAGCAGGCGGGGAGTGGCACCAAGTGTCCCCATGCCCGCGTGTGCCTGTCCCCCTGTCCTGCCCTGGCACCCACAGAGGGCCCCGGATGCCCCCAGGCCACAGAAGGGACACGGGGACAGGAGCAGGTCCCACGGGCAGTGCCAGGGAGCTGTGACATCCCTGCGGAGCTGGACTGTCCCCACAGAGCTCAGGGCATCCCTATGGATCTGTGACCATCCCACAGAGCTGTGGCCGTTCCCACAAACCCATCACCATCCACATGGATCCAGGACCATCCCTGAGATCCATCACCATCCCTGAGATCCATCCCCATCCATCCCCATGGATCCACGACCATCCAGCCCTATGGATCTGTGCCATCCCCATAAAGCCATGCGCATCTCCATGGATCCGTGCCCATCCCTGTGGATCCCTGCCCATTTCCGGATCCCTGCCCATCCCCAGATCCCTGCCCATGCCCACAGATCCGCTCCATCCCCTCATTCCTGCCCGTCCCCGGATCCGTGCCCATCCCCGGATCCATGCCCATCCCTGTGGATCCCTGCCCATTTCCAGATCCCTGCCCATCCCTGTGGATCCCTGCCCATCCCCGGATCCCTGCCCATGCCTACAGATCCCTGCCCATGCCCACAGATCCCTGCCCATCCCCACGGATCCGCTCCATCCCCTCATTCCTGCCCATCCCCGGATCCGTGCCCATCCCCGGATCCCTGCCCATCCCTGCCCATCCCCGGATCCCTGCCCATCCCCGGGTCCCTGCCCATCCTCACAGATCCCTGCCCATCCCCAAGGATCTGTGCCGTCCCCATGGATCCGCTCCATCCCCACAGGTCCCTGCCCATCCCCCGGGCCGTGCCCTTGCCCGGTCCCCCGGTGCCCGCGGCAGCCCCGTTCCCCCCCCGCTCCCCCCGCCCGCTCCCGGAGCCCACGCGGCTCCCGCGCCCGGGGAGCAGCGCTGGTTTCCATGGCAACGGGCGTGATGACGCACGCGCCGCGCTCCCGCCCCCCCCCTCCCCCCCCTCCCGCGGGCACGGGCGGGGACGGCGACACGCGGGCACGTCACACGTGTCACACACGTGTCACACACGTGTCGCACGCACGTCACGCGCGGGCGCGGCACGAGCAGGGCACGGGGCACGCGCGTGTCACACACGCGGAACACACGTCACACTCGTGTCACACACACACACACACATCTGTGCCCACTGCCACACTCGTGTCCTACACACAGAGGTGTGACCGCCGTCACATTCGTGTCACACACAGAGGTGTGCACACATCACGTTTGTGTCACACACTGAGGTGTGACCGCTGTCACATTCGTGTCACACACCCACCTGTGCCCGCTGTCACATTTGTCACACACACACACCTGTGCACACATGTCACATTTGTGCCACACACCCACCTGTGCCCGCTGTCACACGTGTCACACTCCCCACGTCACACACTCAAATGCCACATGCCACACGCACACACGCACCACACGCGCCTCACACCCGCACACACGCGTGTCTGTGGCCGTCCCACGGAGCCGTGGCTGTCTCCAAGGGCGCGTGAACACGCACCACGTCACACTCCCCACGTCACACGTGTCACTCTCCCCACGTCACACGTGTCACACTCCCCACGTCACACGTGTCACTCTCCCCACGTCACACGTGTCACACTCACCACGTCACACGTGTCACTCTCCCCACGTCACACGTGTCACTCTCACCACGTCACACGTGTCACACTCCCCACGTCACACGTGTCACTCTCACCACGTCACACGTGTCACTCTCACCGCGCCGCCCTTGCCGTGCCCCCCCCGCCCCGGCCGGGGGCGGCTCGGGGGACGCGGGAGCGTTTCTCGTCTCTTTATTGAAGGAAGACTATTTCTAGAATAAAGGCTACATCGTCACCTCGTCCCCTGGGCGCTCGGATCCTCGTGTAAAAAGCCGGGGGGCTCGGGGGGCTCGGGGGGCCTGCCCGGGGACACCCCCTCGGGGACACCCCCTCGGGGACACCCCGGCGGCGGCGGGGGAAGGAGCGGGGCCGGAGCGAGGGGACAAACCGCGAGGGGACGAGGGGCTGGTGACAGCGCGGGGACCCCGCTCCGGCCGGGGGGGGACAAGCGGGGGCTGCGCCGGAGCTGGAGGGCGTCGGGGGTCCCGGGGGTGCGGGGCCAGGCACTCCGAGCACGGGGTGGCACTGGCGGGGCGCGGCGGCAGCGCCCGGCCCGCGGCATCGCTGGGGAGGGGGCAGCGGGGGGGGCCGGGGGTCTCCCGCCGGAGCTCGCCAGGATTGTGCTGGGTCAGGACCTCCCGCGGACCCGATGCTTTGTGCTTGGGCTGGCGGCTCCGGCTGCGGCACCGGCGCGGGGCTGGGGGGGGGACAGGGGCTGGGGACAGCGGGCAGGGGGACACGGGCACCGCGCAGGGGCTGCCCCCGCCCCGGGGCTCTGCCCGCAGGAGCAGAGCACTATGGCGTGGGGACGGGGGCGCGACTGTCCCCAAAGGGCGACACCGCCATCCCCATGCGGCACCGTCCTTCCCTCCCGCGAGGACCGACGGGGGCCGGGCCCGGTGGCACCGGTTGTGCTGAGAGCGGGGGTGTGGTCCGGCTGTCCCGGCGGCGAGTCCCCGGTCCTGCCGTGCCCGGGGGTGGCCGCGTGTCCCTCACCTCGGCCCCGTCTTCACCCCCGGCCCCGGGCCGAGCGCTGGCGTCCCCGCACAGTCACAGTGATGGCACACGGAGGACGAGGGGACGGTCCCGCTGCGGTGCCACTGCCACGTCCAGCCGCGGGGGGGAGGAGGGGGGTGCGGGTATCCGGAGGGGGGGCGCGGGCCAGTCCGGGGCTCTACATGATGCTGCACTTCCCCTTGATTTTGTCTGTCCTCTTCTGCTTGCTGGAGCGCTTCCCGTCGATGGTGAGGCTGACGTTCCTCCTCTTCTCCAGGTTCAGCAGCTCCTGGAAGAGCTCCTTGACGTTGTAGTTCATCTTGGCCGAGGTCTCCATGAAGGCGCACTTCCACTCCTTGGCCATGGCCTCCCCCTCCCTGCTCTCCACCTCGCGCTGCGTCTCGTCGCACTTGTTGCCCACCAGCATGATGGGGATGCTCTCCACGCTGCCCTTGATCTGCACGATCTGCTGGTAGATGGGCTTCAGCTCCTCCAGCGACTGCTTGCTGGTGACCGAGAAGACCAGGATGAAGGCATGGCCCTTGGAGATGGACAGGCGCTGCATGGCCGGGAACTGGTGGCTGCCGGTGGTGTCGGTGATCTGCAGGGTGCACACGCTCTTGTCGCAGCTGATCACCTGCCGGTAGGTGTCCTCGATGGTGGGGATGTAGGTGTCGCGGAAGGTCCCCTTGACGAAGCGCAGCACCAGCGAGCTCTTGCCCACGCCGCCGGCTCCGAACACCACCACGCGGTAATCGTTGCTCTGCTCCGGCATCTTGCCCCGCGCTCGCTGCGGGGGCACAGGGAGGCGTCACCCCCGTGTGGCCCCCCGAGATCAGCCCCGGCCGGGCGCTGGGCTCGCTGCCCTTGGGACGCCCTTGCCGGCCGGCGCGGGGTGCAGTGCCTCGGCTATTTTTACCGGCCGCCCGCCGTGGCCATATGGCCGAGCGCGGCCACCGGCACCGCAGCTGCTGCCGAGGCTGCCGGGGGGGCTCGCTGGGCAGGGACCCCCCCGGCCCGCCCGGGCAGCGGGAGCAGCTCTGCAGGGCACTCGCTGACCCGGTGAGGTCACGGTGGCACCTGGAGCGCCCAGCTGGGCTCTCTGGTGAGGTACAGAGGTGCCCTTTCACACACAGGCCGTGCTGCTGGTGTCCTGTCACCCCTGTCACTCCCTGCCACCCCGTCCCACGCTGTGCCATCCCTCTGTGCCATTCCCACCCCAGGGATGCACTGGGGAGTGGAGAAAAGGAGCGTGGCACAGCTGTGGGCTGTGGGCGGTGGGCAGTGGGTCAGAGACCCCCCAGCCACCCTCACGCTGCCAAACCTCAGTGTCCACCCACAGGGGACACCTGGATCCGGGCAATGTCCCCAGTGTCCCCCCAGTGATGCAGCCCCGGGGTGTGAAAGGAGGTGGCACAAAGAGTCACCGGTGCTGAGCCCCGGGCTGGGCCCTGCTCCAGTTCCCCCGGTGCAGCGCAGGGGTGGCAGCACCAGCTCTGTCCCACGAGGGTCCCCAGGGCGTGTGGGACCCTCACAGAGCCTTGGGGACATTAATCCCAGCACGGGACAGGGTTTCCAAAGGTGCCCAGTGACAGGATGAGTGGGAAGGAGGGGAGGGAAGGGGGCCTGAGCACTGCTTTAGGACTGTCCCCAGTCAGCTGCACTCCTGGCACCCCAGTTCAGGAAGGGGACAGCAAAGTGCCCCAGACAGCCCCGTACTGGTGGCTGCCCTGGGCACGGCAGCTGCTGCATCCCTGAGCATCTCCGGGGGAACCGACCCCTTCCCACGGCCGCTCCATCCCCATCCCAGGGCACTGGGGCATCCAGACCCCGCAGAGCAGCCCCAAACCCCCGGCATGTCCCCAGACCCAGAGGCAGGCGAGGCTGGCAGCTGGAGGAGCCCATCCCCGCGGGCTCGGGCAGCCAAGGAGCTCATCCCACCGTGGGCTCCTTGGATCCCACCATGCTGGGAGCGTCACCAGCGCCCGGGGGCTGGGGCTGCAGCGGGGGCCGGGGCTGAGCTGGCGCGTGGGAACGTCCAGCCTTGGCCGGGGCTGGCAATGGTCCCACGCTGTCCCACCGGTCCCATCCCGCCTGGCTCACCTGCCTGTCCCACCTGTCCCATCCCACTTGTTCCACCTGTCCATCCCACTTGTCCACGGCACAGCCGAAAGTGCCCCCGAACTCACAGCCCTGCCGTGGGGCACTGAGCTGAGGGGCTGGGCTGGACAGACCCTCACGGAACCGGGGGGCTCTTTGGGGTGACCCCATGGCCCAGCAGCACCCCGATCCCAACCGTCCCTGGTGCCCGAGGGGCTGGAGCACGGCCCCCCCTCTGCTCGTGGGCAGGGACCACCGGGCCTGATCCTGCCGGGGAGCTCTGCACCCCCCGGAACCCCCAGCACCTCCCACTCGGGCCCCCAGCACTGGGGGTGACACTGGCGGGGACCTGGGGGTCAGGAGGGAGGGCAGGGCAGGGTGAGGGGGCAGGGCTGGGATGGGGAGCACAGGGTGAAGATGGAGGGGCAGGGAAGGGCAGGATGGAGGGATGAAGGGGCAGGAGAAGGGGCTGGATGGAGGTCGGAGGGGCAGAGGAAGAGCAGGGGGGACGAGCATCCCGCTCAGGATGGAGATGGAGAGGCGAGGGAAGAGCCGGACACCGACGGAGAGGCAGAAGGGGCCGGATGGAGGGGCAGGATGGAGATGGAGGAGCGGGAGAAGGGGCGGGAGGGACGAGCATCCCGCTCAGGATGGAGATGGAGCGGCAGCGGGAGGGCACGGACACCGGGCCCGGCCCCGAGCGGCTCCGGGACCCGGCGGCGGCGGGACGGGACACACGGACAGGGATGGGGACAGACGGACAGGGACACACGGACAGGGATGCACAAGGATGGGGGCACACGGGTATTGATGGGGATCCGTGGGATGGAAACACAGGGACAGGGACAGACAGACAGACAGGAACGGGATGGGGACACACGGAGAAGAGACTCAAAGAGGGTCACACGAATAGGGACAACATGCCAGGATGGGGACAGGGACACACGGATGGCAACACATGGAGAGAGAGATGGGGACACAGGGGGTGAGAGTGGACAGCCAGGCACGGAGACAGGATGGGGACACACGGACAGGGACACACAGACAGGGACACTTGGGGATGAGGACACACGGACAGGGACGACACACGGACACCTGCACAGGTGGGGACATGAATCCACATGAGGAGGGACAGCCCAGGGACTCGTGGACGGGGACAGAGCCCCGCAGGTGGGGACAGGGGCACAGGGACAGGACAGACGGACACCAACGCCCCAGCCAGGCAGGGCACAGGTGGCACAGGGTGCTGTGAGCCCCCGGGGCAGCTGGGGGTGGCCTGGGCAGTGATGCTGGGCTTTGGGGACACAGAGGCTATGGTGCCACCCCAGCACAGGACCGGGAGCTGGTGCACACACCGCAGGGCCTTTGTCACCAACTGGTGTCACCTGCTCATGGCAGAGCCCCAAAACCCCAGAGGGGCCCTTGAGGGGACACACTGGGGGTCCTGGTGGGGCTGTGGGACACTCGAGTGCTGGCTGAGCCCCCCTCCAGTGCCTGAGTGGGACCAGCAGAGCCCCAGGGTGAGCACCCCCAGCTCTGTGTCACACCACTGCCACCTGACGCTGGAGCTGACAGGTGACTCTGGAGGTCCCATGGTCCCTGTCACAGCCGGGGTCCGCTCCTGCCTCCCCCCCGCCCCACTCCTGAGTGGCAGCAATTAAAATCCGCAGCCTCTATTAATAGCAGCCGGCGGGCACCGGGCCACGGTGGCACCCATGCGCTGGCACCGCGTCCCCACGGGCACGGGGAGGGCGCGGGGGGGGTCACGGCGACATCGGCCCGCCCCT
Source organism: Passer montanus (assembly GCF_014805655.1). NCBI lineage: Eukaryota > Metazoa > Chordata > Aves > Passeriformes > Passeridae > Passer > Passer montanus. Next base: position 1,126,675 of record NW_024357836.1, read on the forward strand.
CCCCGCGAGGTGACACGGCCCGGGGGGTGGTGGCAGCCTCAGCCCCCCCCGGCGCGCTCGGATACTCCTCGTTAGAGGGAATGAATGAGCTCTCCTTGATCATTTTCCTGCGGCTCCTCCTCGTTCCATTGAGCCGCAGCTCCCCGCCAGGCCTGACGCAACGGGGCGGCCGCTCACGCAGGGCTGAATCACGACGCTGCCGAGCGGGGGGTGCTGGGGGGGTCCTGTCCCCCGCCCCCGGCCTCAGCAGGGCTCTGGGGGGGTCCGGTGGAGGGGTTTGGTTGCCCGGGGCGGGGGGCTCAGCCCACGCCGGGGCCGGGCACGTGCGGCCGCCGCGTGAGAGGGATGCGGAGCAGCCATGGGGGACATAAAAAAAAGCGAGTGACAGCGAGGGGAGAAGGGCAGGGAATTTATTGGGAGCAGCAGGGCCTCCTCCTCCTCCACCCTGGAGCACGGGATGATCCTGTGGATGAACCCCCCCCACCCAGGGCAGCGGGATGAGGATGGGGGAGCTCAGCACCCCTCCCCATGGCACTTCACAGCCCCCGCCCCCATCCCAAACTGCAGCAGGAGGAGGGTGTGAAACGGAGGTGACAGCCCGACAGGGGACACTCAGCAGCGTGTCACCTCTCCCCCCTCATCCCCCCCAGGAGAGAGGTCACCCCCCGGGAGAGGTGACACAGCCCCGAGGCTTCACCACGCCGAGGCAAATCACGTTCTCCTCATCCTGCTGCTTTGTGTCATGCCAGGCCCAAAATAACCTCCCTCCGCCCCCCGCTCCACTCCAGGTTTTCAAAGGAAGATTAATTGACTCGGGGATGTTGCAGCAATTAAACTAACGAGCCCCAGGATCTGTCAGATGATGCTCAGCTGCCTCCATATGCTGCAGCTGGGCCACCGCGGAGGCTCCGCGCCTCCTTCCCGCTGCCGGCGCTGCGCCATCCTTGTCATTCCATCAGCGCTTCCAGGGGCCCGGCCAAGCTGCTGCAGGTAATTAAAATGCAGCCCCTGCCTGAGCCAGGCTGTGTTTCACAGCTGGGGGGGGAGCACATTCCCAGCTCCAGCCTCTGATCCCAGCTCCTCGCTCCCAAAGGGATCAGCAGCACGCGGAGCTTCCCGGGGCTGGGAGCTGCTCCTGTCCCTCAGCATCCTCCACTCCCCACCAAGGGAGGCAATTCCATTCCTTCTGAAACCTGGAAAAGCCTTGGAGCAGCCCCTGATGGGAACTGCTCAGCCCCCGTGACTGCAGAGCCCTGAAAACACAACATTTTGCCCTAAAATCTCAGTGCTGGCAATTGTTACTGCCTGTTTCCTGCAAGTCCACGGATGCCAGGCTCTGGATTTCGTGAGGATCCAAGGCCAGGCTGGACGGGGCTTGGAGCACCCTGGGACAGTGGAAGGTGTCCCTGCCCGTGGCACTGGATGGGCTTTAAGGTCCTCCCAGCCCAAACCATCCTGGGATTCATCCTCTGATTTTCAGAGGTTTTCCTTAGGGAATGTTCAGCCTCTGGGTATGACACTGAGAAGGAAGCAGGGTACAGGGGCCCGGCCTCATTTCTTCCATGAATCCCTGGAAAAGCTAAGCTCCCTGAGCCCCAGGTGGGGCACTGGAAGCTGTGTGGAGACAGCAGGGCCTGGAAGGCCAGAGCCCCACAGGGATGTTATTTTTGGCAGCTCTTACAACCAGGTTTTACTCCCAACTAAGCCAGCGAAAGCAGCTTAGTGCAGCCTGGCAATCCCTGCTCCCACCTGCTCTGCCTCCACTCCTGTTCATTCCTCACCTCCTCGGAGCCTCCGGAGCGTGGCCGAAGGGAAGGAGGAAGACACACACATTCGAGGAGCTCTTGGAAGCAGAATTTACCCAGATCCTTCCCGTTTGTGTCCGCTAATCCCTGCAGCCCCTCGGGCAGGGACAATCCCTCGGGATATTCCTCACTCTGAGCACACGGGAAGAGATTCTCCTCCTTCAGGTCATCATGGAAACTCCGCCCGGGTTGGGCTGTTCCAGCGGTGAAAGGGGCGGCTCCTCCCGGCGCAGTGGGAGGGGAGAGGCGAGGTTTTGCTCCCTTGGCTTCCCGAGCCTCCCGGCTCACCACGGGACGAGCACCAGCCCGGCCAGCGCGGCGTAGCCCAGCACCAAGCACAGCACCTTGAGCAGCCGGTGGCTCTTGTCCTCCAGCTCCTTGGCCAGGATCTCGAAGAAGGTGACGAAGAGGAAGGTGCCGCCGGCCACGCCCTGCAGCAGCAGGGAGGCGACGCTGCCCGCGGCATTCCGGCTGCTCTCGATGCCCATCCCCACGCCGATTCCCAGCGGGATCATCAGGCACACGGCCACCGCCAGCTTGGCCGCGTCCCTCAGCGGCAGCGAGGCCTTGGCCATGCTGATGCCCAAGGCCACGGCCACCAGCGTCTCGTGCACGGCCACCCCCAGGAACAAGCTGACCACTCTGCCGCCGTCCTCCTGCAGGCCCAGGGCCAGCCCCTCGAAGATGGAGTGGGTGCAGAGGGCGAAGACCAGCCCCAGCAGGCGGCGGGGGCCGCAGCGGGCCAGCTCGGGCAGGTGCAGGCCGTGCGAGTGCGGGCTGGGCGCGCGCCCGCGCGGCGACGCCATGAAGGGGCTCTCGTACTCCGAGTCGCTGCCCGCGTCCGAGCCCGCGTTGAACGTCTCCAGGTCGATGAAGGAGGGCTTGTCCCTCTGGAAGGTCAGGAAGAGCTGGTCCACGAAGACCGACAGGAAGAAGCCGAGCATCATGATGGTCTCGGCCACCGGGTAGTCCGTGGTGACGTTGTTCTGCCTGAGCACCTCATCCAGCTGGAAGGGAGAAAAAGATGCACCCCTTATCCCTCTGGAGAGGGATTCCCACATTCCCACGGATCCACAGTGACTCCATCCCTTTATCCCTCTGCAGAGAACCATTCCCACAGATCCACAGTGACTCCATCCCTTTATCCCTCTGGAGAGAACCATTCCCACACTCCCACAGTGAATCCATCCCTTTATTCCCCTGAAGGGAACCATTCCCACAGATCCACAGTGAATCCATCCCTTTATCCCTCTGGAGAGAACCATTCCCACATTCCCACAGTGAATCCATCCCTTTATTCCCCTGAAGGGAACCATTCCCACAGATCCACGGTGAATCCATCCCTTTCAACCATTCCCACATTCCCACAGATCCACAGTGACTCCATCCCTTTACCCCTCTGGAAAGAACCATTGCTACAGATCCCCAGATCCACAGTGAATCCATTCCTTTATCACTCTGGAAAGAATCATTCCCACAGATCCACAGTGAATCCACTACTTTATTCCTCTGAAGGGAACCATTCCCACAGATTCAAATTAAATCCATCCCCTTATCCCTCTGGAGGGAACCATTCCCACAGATCCACAGTGACTCCATCCCTTTACCCCTCTGGAAAGAACCATTGCTACAGATCCCCAGATCCACAGTGAATCCATTCCTTTATCACTCTGGAAAGAATCATTCCCACAGATCCACAGTGAATCCACTCCTTTATCCCTAATGGAGGGAACCATTCCCACATTCCCAGAGATCCACAGTGAATCCATCCCTTTATTCCTATGAAGGGAACCATTCCCACAGATCCACGGTGAGTCCATCCCTTTATCCCTCTGGAGAGAACCATTCCCACAGATCCACAGTGAATCCATCCCTTTATCCCTCTGGAGAGAACCATTCCCACAGATCCACAGTGAATCCACCCCTTTATTCCCCTGAAGGGAACCATTCCCACAGATCCACGGTGAATCCATCCCTTTATTCCCCTGAAGGGAACCATTCCCACAGATCCACGGTGAGTCCATCCCTTTATTCCCCTGAAGGGAACCATTCCCACAGATGAATCCACCCCTTTATTCCCCCAAGGGAACCATTCCCACAGGGACACTCCACCAACCCACGATGCTGCCACACCACACAGCACCCTTGGCAGGGGACAGGGAACCTCTCCCTTTCTCTTCCATCCTCACACCCCACAGCCTCCTCACATCCCAAACCCTCCCCTTCTCCACGGAGAGAGGCAGGAGCGGGCACAGCTGAGCCGCGGGGCACAGCAGAGCTGCTCCAGCCCCCTCTCTCCATGCCCCCCGGGCCCTGCAGGCTCAGACCAAGCCCCCAGGCAGGACGCACCTTCCCCCTGACGGCGGGCAGGAGCGCGTTGAAGCACGTGGCCAGGAAGACGCCGCCCCCGAAGGAATTCCAGAGCGCCAGGAGGCGGCGGGAGCGCTGAGCCTTCTCGGGGTCGGCCTCGATGAGCCTGACGGGCAGCAGCGCCCCGGCCAGCACCAGCACACAGATCCCCAGCAGGCACAGCACCTTGGCCACCACGATCCTCATCCTGCCGCGAGCCAGCCCCTGCCGGGACACTGCACGGGGTCAGAGAGGGGACATCAGCCTGGATGGGCCTCGGGGAGAGGATGCCTGGGGATGGCAACAACACAGAGGTTTTTCCTTTACGAGCCACAGGAAGCAGAAGGGGAAAGTTCAAACTGGGTTAAAAAGGAATTTGAAAGCCCTGGAATTGTGGTCACATCAAACCACCCTTCCCTGGAGGTCTTTGAGGCCAGCCTGGACTCCAAGCCCTGGCCTTGGACACTTCCAGGGATGTGGCAGCCACTGGGAAATTATTGACAGGGCCTCCCCTCTCTCCCAGGGAGGAATTCCTTCCCAACATTCCATCTATCCTCTTCTCAACATCCCATCCATCCCCTCCCCAAAATCCCATTTATCCCCTCCCCAACATCCCATCTATCCCCTTCCCAAACTCCCACCTATCCTGTCCCCAAACTCCCATCTATCCCTTCCCAAACTCCCATCTACCCCTTCCCAAATTCCCATCTATCCTGTCCCTAACATCCCATCTATCCCCTTCCCAAAATCCTATCCATCCCCTCCCCAAAATCCCATCTATCCTTTCCACAAATTGCCATCCATCCCCTCCCCAAAATCCCATCTGTTCCTTCCCCAAAATCCCATCTATCCTGTCCCCAACATCCTATCTATCCCCTCCCCAAAATCCCACCCATCCTCTCCCCAAAATCCCATCTGTCCCTTCCCCAAAATCCCATCTATCCCCTTCCCAAAATCCCATCTATCCTGTCCCCAACATCCCATCTATCCTGTCCCCAAACTCCCACCCACCCCCTCCCCTCGGGCCGTGGGCAGCCATTCCCCGTGTGCTGCCCCCCCAGTCCCTCTCTTTGGGACAGGGAGAGGCATCCAGAGCCCATCAGGTGGCACTGACTCACCCCAGGTGTGGCCAAGCCCAAACTCCGGGCCCGGCCACACCTGTGCCAGGGCAGAGGGAAGGATGAAATCCTCCTTCTCCAGAGCCCACGCCTCTGGAACACACCTGGCTCCTCCCAGAAACCTTTTAACCTCACTTTTTTTCCCTTTTCCCCCCATTTTTAACCCAAACCCACCCCCTCCAAAGCCTCAAGCTCCCCAGTTCAGATGGAGCAGCTGCATCCAGCGTTGCTGAACGGGGCTGGAGCCCCCTGAGGGGAAGGAAGCCCCGGGAACCCCTGGGGAACTCCTCACCTGCCCCTCCTGCACACCTGGGCTGCGACCCCAGCCCCAGAACTGCTGCAGCACGGGCTCAGCTCAGCTCCTGCTCGGCTTAGTGGCTCAAAACGAAGCATCCAAGCGATGAAAAGTATTCTATAAAGCAGGCAGGGCTCTGTGGGAGGAAAAACAAAGGGGTTCCTCATCCGTGAGCCTCTAAATCCCAGAGTTTCTGTTGAAATCCGGCCCTTCCAAGCCCTTTGAGACTGTCCCAAAGGGGGTGATGGGGAAGGGGCTGCTCCCAGCCCACCCTGAGCCCACCAAAGGGGAGCAGAGATAAGAGGAGGGATTTTAGGATCGCTGTGAGGGCGGTGAGCAGCTCACACGGGGAGAGTTCAGCTGGCAAGACCCTCACAGAGGGGGCCGGGGCCGCCCTGAGCCCTCCAAGGTGGGGAAGGGGCCCCTCAGGAGCCCCTCACAGCCAGATGCGGCCCCTCAGGAAGGGGAAGGCGCCCGACCCCAGCCCCTCACGGCGAGGAGAGGACCCCTCACCCCTCACAAGAGCTTGGGGTCCCCCCTGACCCCTCACACCCAGAGCGGGCCCAGCCCCGGCCCCTCAGGACAAGGCGGGGCTCCAGCCCCTCACTCACGGAGGGGCTCCCCCGCCCCTTCCCCCGCAGCCCCGGCTCCCCCAGCCCCGCTGTGACCCCGGGGTCGCCGCCCCGGCCCCGCCATCCCCTCACGACCCCCTCGGCCCCGTTACCCCGGCAACCGCCCCCCCTCACTCACGGCCGGCCCCGCTCGCTCCCGGCCCGGCCGCCCCGCACGCGCCCGCCCACGGCGGCCTCCCATTGGCTGAGGCGGAAAAGCAAATCTGTGATTGGTCGCTAGAGCTGTCAATCAACGCGCGCACGGCGCCGCTCGGGGGAAGCGGCGATTGCGGTCCGCGGGAAACGCGTCCCGTAGCGCTGGGTTCCGGGCCCGGCATCACCGGGAAACCGGGAAAAACGGGAAAGGAAAAAACGGGAATGGGGAAAAACGGGAACCGGCAGCGCCGGGAATGAGAAAACCACCCCTGGAACAGCGCCCGCCGCGCCCACACCCTCTGCTCCTGCCGCTTTGTGATCACACGGCTCCAATGGCAGCTGTGGGGTGCTGCAGGGGGAGCTGAGGCCCACCTGGAAATTGCACAAAATTCCACAAAATTGCACTAAATTGCACAAAATTCCATCAATTTCCCTTTTTTTTTTCGCTGTCAGCTCCCAGAGGAGCCAGGAATTTTTGGGAAAGTCCAAAAGGAGGCCGGACGCTCAGCTTGGAGTTCAGGGGCAGCTCCAGGCAGGGCAGGAGGAATTCCCTGGAAAAGCTCAGCTGGAAAATCCCAACCCAGAGAGGGAAAATACAGAAAAATATAAAAAATAACGGTCAGGAAAGAGCCAGGAGGGTGAGGGAAAGGAAACAGCACAAAACGAGCTAAAAACAGCAGGAAAACAGCTCCATGGTTTTTGTATTTTTGGAGAATTCCAGAATATTTTCCTTTCCAGCCTGAAATTCCTTTGGTGGGACTACAAAAAAGGAGCTGGAAAGAAATTAAAAGCAATTTAGGGAAGGAAAAATGGGGGAAAATGAAAAGTTGTCCTATTTTTGTGCTGTAGGAACACGCAGGAGGAGAATTCCCGCTGGGAATGACAAAAAAATTGGGGGAAATGGGATTAAAATGGGATTTAAATGTGCCCCAAACACCCTGAGTCCGTGGAAAGTTCTGGAAAATCACCTGAGCACGCAGGGATAACAACCAAAGTGTCCAAATGGTTTTTATTCCTCACGAGCGACACGAACCACACGAATTCCACGGAGCCTCGACCAAAAAAAAATCACTTTTTTCCATGATTTTTTTCCGTCTCGCCGACGTTCCAGAGGGGCTCCTCCTCCCCCGGGAGCCAAAAATCAGATTTAAATCCATTTTGGATTTAAAAAATTCCCTCTGGTTTCTCCCCAGCTGGGATCTGAGGCGGCTCCAGGAGCTTCTCCCTGTCCAAATTCGGATTTTGGGTCCAAAGGGGGATTTTGGATTCCCTCCACCCCAGCCCAGCCAGGCTGATCACCGACATGCAATTAAAAAAAAAATCAAAATAATTCAGCAAAAACTCCTTGAAACACACTAAAAACACCTTCACTCCCTCCCTGCTCACGTTCCATGGGAGAAATTCCCATTTTGCTGCACAACCAAAATGGGATTTTCCAGATTTTTTGGGGGAAAACCCCAAAAAACGCCTGGGGGGAGTTTCAGTCCTGACCCCCCCGTGGATCATGGAGAGGAGAAGCAGCAAAATTCCCAAAAAATCCCCAAAAAATCCCAAAAAATTCCCAAAAAATCCCAGATTTGGAGCAAAATCCTCATTCCCAGAGATGGAAAATCCTGGGAATTCCAAGGATGGGGACGAGCAGGGACTCAAACACTTCTTGGAAGTGGCTCCCGAGGGGAAAATTGGGGAAAAAAAAAAGAATTTGCTTGGAAATGCTCCAAAAAACAAAAAAAAAAATTGGGAATAAAACCCCCCCCAGGCAGCAAATCCTGAGGGGATTTGGGAATTTCCCAGCAGAATTCTGAGTTCAGCTCTGCTGGGGCTGCCAGGGAAAAAACCCAAAAAATAAACCCAAAAAAAGGGGAAAAAAGGGGAAAAAATGGGAAAAAAAGGGAGGAGCAGGGAGGGAAATGGGGATTCTCAGGGACATGCAGGGCATGGGACGATTTGGGAATTTTTGTGGTTTTTATCCGTTGGAGTTTTGGGTTTTTTCCCCCTCTTGGACACTTCCAAGTCAAGAATTGGCAACACGGAGGTGGCTCCCAGCTGGAAAAGCAAATTCTGGAATTCCCAGGGGCTGCAGAGAGAGGGAAAACAGGGAATTCACCCAGGGAAATGGAATTTCTTTGAATTTAATTTATTTATTTTGACCTTATTTTATTATATTTCAATTTAAATTTATTTTTATCTTAACTTTTCATTATTTTAAATGAAAACAAATATAATAAATTGCTTTCATTATTTTAATTTAAAATTATTTTATTCTTATTTCAGTGATTTTAATTTTAATTCCATTCACTTTAATTTTTTCATTCTATTCTATTCACAAATTTTAATTTATTTTAAATTTTGATCTGACTTAATATTAATTTAATTTTAATTAGTTTAATTTAAAACATTTAAATTGAAAATTAAAATAGAAATTTAAAACTTCATTTGACTCAAACTGACACTATCAATTCCTGTACTGAATCAATCAATCAATAATCAATGGCACTGACCCCCACCTCAGTCCTGACTGATTGGAATTGCAGTTATCAATTCCTGTAATCCCCAATCAATCAATCAATCCCCAATCAAATTTATTTTGACCTTATTTTATTATATTTCAATTGATTTATTTTAAATTTTATTTATTTTAAAATTATAACTATTTTATTTAAATCAAATGTTAATTAATTTTATTATGGCTTAATTATTATAGTTATAATAGGTATATAATAACATATATAATTATATAATATATAATTAGTACAATTATAATTATATTATTATTATTTAATTATTATTTTATTTATTTAAAATTTTATTTCAATTTAAATTTATTTTTATCTTAACTTTTCATTATTTTAAATGAAAACAAATATAATAAATTGCTTTCATTATTTTAATTTAAAATTATTTTATTCTTATTTCAGTGATTTTAATTTTAATTCCATTCACTTTAATTTTTTCATTCTATTCTATTCACAAATTTTAATTTATTTTAAATTTTGATCTGACTTAATATTAATTTAATTTTAATTAGTTTAATTTAAAACATTTAAATTGAAAATTAAAATAGAAATTTAAAACTTCATTTGACTCAAACTGACACTATCAATTCCTGTACTGAATCAATCAATCAATAATCAATGGCACTGACCCCCACCTCACTCCTGACTGACTGGAATTGCAGTTTTCAATTCCTGTAATCAATCAATCAATCACTAATCAATCACTAATCAATCACTAATCACTGGCACTGCTCACCTCAGTCCTGACTGATTGGAATTGCAGTTATCAATTCCAGAAATCACTAATCAATCACCCATCACTGCTCACCTCACTCCTGATTGGTTAGAATTGCAGCTATTAATGCCTGTAATCAATAACCAATCACTAATCAATCACTGATCACTGCTCACCTCACTCCTGACTGATTGGAACTGCAGTTGTCGATTCCTGTAATCACTCATCCATCACCAATCAATCACCAACCCATCACCAATCAATCACCAACCCATCACCAATCAATCACCAACCCATCACCAATCCATCACCAATCACCAACCAATCACCAATCAATCAATCCCCAATCAATCCCCAATCAATCAATCACCAATCAATCACCTCACTCCCGACTGACTGGAATTGCAGTTATCAATTCCTGTAATCCCCAATCAATCAATCAATCATCAGGCTGGCCAGGTCGTTGGTGGCGGGGCTGCTCCCGGCCGCTCCCATGGCGTTGTGGCCTCCCGAGATCATCCCCGACATTCTGGGAAGGGAAAAAACGGCCTCAGAACTGGGGAAAAAATCCCAAAAAATCACCCGGGGACCGCTGGGATCTCGGAGCTCCCTGCAGCAGCTTTTCCTGGGCCGGCTGGGAATAAGTAATTAAGCTGAACAATTAATACAATTATTAAAATAATGTTGATATTCCCAGATTTATGGAATTACAGCCCTGCTCTGCATCCAGGACAGGATTCCCTGGATTCCCTCCAGGGCTGGATCCAGGTGGGAATTCCCACAGAGAGAAGCCAAAGGGAGCTGAGTGGTCTCATCCCAAAATCCAAGGATTTGGGGGCTCCACAGGGTCTCTCCCTCCTGCCAGGGATGCTCAGGAATGGCCTGAGCCTTCCTGGGATTCAGGAATTTATCCATTCTCTTCAAATTTTGGGAACTGCTCCTCACAACCAGCCAGGAATGGGAATATTCCCATTTTAACCAAGCTGGGAAATGCTGAAATCCCATAAAACTGCAGCAGAGGCAATTCCAGGGCCATCTCCCACCCCATCCCACCTCCCTCGGGAAGGATTTTATCCCAATCCCTTTCCCAGCACCTCCCAGAGCACCCAAACCCCCTCAGCTCAGGGAACTGGGCTGGTTCTGAGCCCCCCTCCCCATTCCTGGCCCAAATTCCCTCCTGCTCCCACTGGGAAAGGCCAAGCCCAGAATTCCAGGGGGGAATAAATCCAAGTGGGATCCAACTCACAGCTGCTGTACTTGGGGGTTGTTCATGAGGTTGGAGGCCTGTGGGGAATAAAAAATCCGGGTGAGGCAGCAGGGACAGGGTGGGAGCAACCCCAGAGGGAAGGTGGGAATGCTTGGGAATGCTTGGGAATGCAGGAAAAGGGGGAAAATGGCAAAAATGGCAAAAAGAAGAGCAAAGGCCAAGCCCGGAGCAGAGCAGGCCCTGGGAAAAGCCTGAGGAGAAATTCCCAGCCCTGTCTGAGCTGAAGGGAGCAGCAGCAGCTTCCAAAGAGCCCCAGGGAGTGGGAAAAGCTTCCAGAGGGGCTCCATCCCAGGGAATTCCATGGGAGGAGACACCAGGGAGGCTCCATCCCGAGGAATTCCATGGGAGGAGACACCAGGGAGGCTCCATCCCGAGGAATTCCATGGGAGGAGACACCGGGGAGGCTCCATCCCAGGGAATTCCATGGGAGGAGACACCGGGGAGGCTCCATCCCAGGGAATCCCACCAGAAAAAGATCCCAGGGAGGCTCCATCCTGAGGAATCCCACCCAGGGGAGCTCTATCCCAGGGAATCCCACCCAGGGGAGCTCTATCCCAGGGAATCCCACCCAGGGAGGCTCCATCCCAGGGAATCCCACCCAGGGAGGCTCCATCCCAGGGAATCCCACCCAGGGAGGCTCCATCCCAGGGAATCCCACCCAGGGGAGCCCCCAGGGAGGCTCCATCCCAGGGAATCCCACCCAGGGAGGCTCCCCAGAGGCTCCATCCCAGGAATGCCAGGCTCTGGAATTACCATGCTCATGAAGCCGGGGTTGTTCAGCAATCCGGCCAAGTCGAACCCTCCGGGGCCGCCGGTCTGGAAGAGAGAAACCAGAGCTGCTGCCATGGCTCATTCCCCACTCCCATTCCCATTCTCCATTCCCATACCCCATTCCCAATCCCCATCCCTATCCCTCATTCCCCATTCCCATCCCTCATTCCCCATTCCCAATCCCCATCCCTATCCCTCATTCCCCATTCCCATCCCTCATTCCCCATTCCCTTCCCTCATTCCCCATTCCCATTCCCCATTTCCATCCCTCACTCCCATTCCCCCTTTTCCAAACCCCATTCCCAGAGCTGCTGCCATTCCCCATTCCCATTCCCATCTCTCATTCCCCATTCCCATCCCTCATTCCCACTCCCATCCCTCATTCCCCATTCCCATCCCTCATTCCCATCCCTCATTTCCCATTCCCCATTCCCATCCCTCATTCCCCATTCCCATCCCTCATTCCCATCCCTCATTCCCCATTCCCATCCCTCATTCCCCATTCCCATCCCTCATTCCCATCCCTCATTCCCCATTCCCATCCCTCATTCCCAGAGCTGCCAGAGCCAGGGAATCCCGGCAGGAACGGATTGGGATGAAGGGATCCATTCCCAGTCCCTCCCACTCTCCCAGCTGCTCCAGCTCCTTGGGCTCTTCCAAGGATGGAGCAGCCACAGCTGCTCTGGGAATTCCATCCCAGTCCCTCCCCACCCTCCCAGGCAGGAATTCCCTCCCAAAATCCCACCCAGATCTCCCTTTTCCCAGTTTAATCCATTTTAATCCTTCCCTTTTCCCAGTTTAAACCCATCCCCTGTGTCCTGTCCCTCCATCCCTGGTCCCAGATCCCTCTCCAGCTCTCCTGGAGCCCCTGGAGCTCCTCTTCTCCTCCTGGACATTCCCAGGAACCCAATTTCTCTGGGAATTCCATCCCAGCCCCTCACATCCGAGGATTCCTTCCCATTATCCCACCTGACCCCCCCCAACACTCCCCTTGTCCTGCCTCTCCAGGCTGTTGGAAAAATCCTTCCCCATTTTTTGGGAGGATCCCAAATCCAACCTTTAACCCCTGATGGGGGAAGAGGCTCTGTCCAAACCCTCTGGGAAACCCCAGAGATTCCTGCTCGCCCCTCCCTCCCTCTTTCAGCCCTGGAAAATCCTTTGGAAAATTAAAATCCCCTTCAAAATGATCCATAAGGATATTCCAGCTCCCTGGCTGCCAAAGGTTTCTTTTGGAAAAAAAAACCAAAAGTTTTCTTTGTGTAAAAAAACAAAAACAAAACAAAAAAAAACCCTAAACCCCCCCCCAAAACAAACAAAACAAAACAAAAAAACCCAAACAAAAAAACCCAAACAAACAAACCCCCCCCAAAAAAAAACACCAAAAAAAACCCAAAAAAACCCCAAACAAACCAAAAACCCCAAGTAAACAAACAAAAAAAAAACCACAAAAAAACCCCAAAAAAACCAAATAAAAAAAAACACAAAAAAAAAACCAAAAAACCCCCACAAAACCAAAACAAACAAACAAAAAAACCCAAAACCAACACACACACAAAAAAACCAACCAAAAACCACCAAAACAAACAAAAAAAACCCCACAAAAAAACCAAAAACCAAACAGCCCACCTAAACCCACCTTTGGTGCCATGGGAAAAACAAAAAAAAGCTGAATTTTGGAGAGATTTGACCACAAAAGTGGAAATTGCTGTTTCCAAACCCTGCTCCAGGAGCTCTTTTAACCCCAACAAACCCCAAAATTCCTCCACTCACTGGACTGGGAGTCTCCTTCATTTTCTGCTCAGCTATTTTGAGGTTGGATTTGTACGTTTCGTTGTCCGGATCCAACTCCAGAGCTTTTTTGTAGTAAACAACAGCTTCTGTGTGTTTGTTTAAGCTGGACAGGGCCAAGCTGGGAAAAAAAAAAAAGAAAATTCAAAGTCACTGAGGGGTTTTTTGTCACCTTTTTAAATCCAGTTGTTGCCCCCACCAACTTTCCTAGAATTGAGAAATAAGAAATTTTCAGGAAATCAAAATTCCAGTAGAAAAGAAAATAAAAAAGTTATAGATGAATTTTTTGGTCATTTGTTTTATCCAACTGCTGTCCACCAACTTCCTAAAAATTGAAAAATATGAATTTTTCTCCACTCTAAAAAGCTGAAACAGCAGGAATTTTTTCCTGGTGGAACAAACTGCTCCAATCCCTGCCCTGGGGCGTGCAGGGATGCAGGATCCCCGAGGAAAGGTGGAAAGAAAATAAAATCAAAGTCACAGAGGGGCTTTTTGGCACTTTTTAAATGCAGTTGTCCCCACCAACTTTCTTAGAATTGAGAATTTCTCAGGAAATCAAAATTCCAGCAGAAAAGAAAATTAAAATTGAAGTCATAGATGAATTTTTTGGTCACTTGTTTTAGCCAACCGTTGTCCCACCAACTTCCTAAAAATTGAAAAATATGAATTTTTCCCCACCCTAAAAAGCCGAACGAGCAGGAATTTTTTCCTGGTGGAACAAAGTGCTCCAATCCCTGCCCTGGGGCGTGCAGGGATGCAGGATCCCCGAGGAAAGGTGGAAAGAAAATAAAATCAAAGTCACAGAGGGGCTTTTTGGCACTTTTTAAATGCAGTTGTCCCCACCAACTTTCTTAGAATTGAGAATTTCTCAGGAAATCAAAATTCCAGCAGAAAAGAAAATTAAAATTGAAGTCATAGATGAATTTTTTGGTCACTTGTTTTAGCCAACCGTTGTCCCACCAACTTCCTAAAAATTGAAAAATATGAATTTTTCCCCACCCTAAAAAGCCGAAAGAGCAGGAATTTTTTCCTGGTGGAACAAAGTGCTCCAATCCCTGCCCTGGGGCGTGCAGGGATGCAGGATCCCAAGGAGGGGGGCCCAGGAGCTGCTGCTCACCCCATCCTGCCGTAGGCTTTGCTGTAGTTGGGGTCGATGCCGATGGCGCGCTCGCAGTCCCGCACGGCCCCCGCGTAATTCCCCAGCTTGCTGTAGGCAGCAGCTCTGGAAAAAATGGGAAAAACAGGAGGCAGGGGATGCTGAGAAGCTGGAATACACCAAAGGAAGTCAGCCCTGTGTGAGCTGAGTCCCAGCTCCAAACTGAAATTGGGTCTCCTCAAGGCAGGTCTCACAAACTCCTGGAGATTTATTTCACACCTCAATAGCTCAGCTACCTCAGGAGGTATAAAATCAGCAGGATGGCTTCTGTGGCAGTGCTGGAAACAAAAAGGTTTTAATAAAAGGCAAAATAACTAAACTCTTTAGAAGAAAAAACCAAGCCAAGTGCAAAAGGTCTTTGCCCCTGGTGAAACACCTCACAAAAGCCATTCGTGCCTTTGTTCTCTTCTTTTTCTAGGAAATTGTTCAAGCAAAACTTTTTAGCTTCTGTCCAATTGCCTATCCTCAAGTTTAGAGTTCCCCAAGTCCTATGAGATGTCTTTTCACCTAATTAAAGAGAAAAACTTCTAAGCTTCTTTCCTTTTTAAAAGAACAAAAGATAATTTTGTCACTCTGTCAACAAGAGACACGTTCCCATAGCAAACACATCCAGGTTCTTGCTCCTCCTGGTGACATTCCAGGATTGCTGAGAAAATTCCTTTCATTCCCCTCATCCCTCAATTTCTCAACGTTTCCCCACATTCCAAAGAGGAAAGATTTGTTTTTTAAGGCTGATTTTCATGCTTGACCTCACAATTCTGAGACATACCAGCCCCAAACCCTCCCACAAAGCCAAAAGCACCAATTCCCACCCAAAATCCCCTCCCCAGGTCACCACCATGTCCAGGTGGGTCTGAGCTCCCAGCACAACCAGGGAATTCCATCAAATTAAAGTTCAAAGTGTGTTTTACCCAAGATTTTCCTGAGAAACACAAACCCCTCCCCTTTTTTCACAGCTGATTTTGCACACCCAGCCTCCTTAATTCTCCACGAGGAGCCTCCACCCTGAATTCCCAGCACATCCCACTCTGCATGGAAGCAGACCCCACTCCCTGGCACCCCTCATCCCTCCAGTGCCTAAAAAAATCCATTTCCACACCCACATCCCACCCAGAGATCCCGGGAGGCACCAAAAGCACGGCACGATCCCACAACGAGCGAGGAACTGCTCCAAAACTCCACAGGATGCTTCCAAAAATGGGATTTTTGGGCATCCTGGAGCCCGGGATCCCAGCAGGAGGAGCTGCTCAGTACCTGTTGCAGAAATAAACGGCGTTGGCTGGGTTTAACTCGATGGCTTTTCCATAAAAAGACACGGCAGCCTCGAAGTTTTCTGCCTTCATTTGGTCGTTTCCTGAAAGAAGGAAGGGAAAGGATGGTGAGGGAAGGGGAAAAAAACTGGGATAAATCAAAGTGAAGGCCTGGATTCATGGAAATAGCAAACAGGAGAGGTTTGTCAGCGTGGGGAAGGGCCAGCAGCAAGGCTGTGATGGGAATTCCACCATTCCTGACCCTGCACCCCAAAAAAAAACCACCCCAGGTGCTGGCTCAGGGGGAAGTGCTGCACCCACACTCATCCCACTTTTTCCCAAGAAAAAGTCATGCACAGAACAGGAAGGATGGATGCTCTGCTCCACGCCCCACAGGATTTTTGGGATAAAAATCTCACTGATCCAACATTCCTGCCAGCAAAACCTCCGACAATCCTGCAGCTCAAACAGAGCAAGAGGCAGAAATAGGAAATATTCTCTTTTTTTTCCTCCAATTCCAGGCGCCAGGGAATTGAGGTCCCCTCCCAATTAGCACCAAACCCTCGTTATCCAGCAGCTCCAGGGGTTGGTACCTTCAGTCTTGAGCCTTTCAGCTTCAGCCACGTCATCTTCTGAGGGGGTGACGGGCTCCGAGTTCGTCCTGGAGTGCTCCAGCTCCTTCCAAGGAGAGGCAGAAGCTGAGCTGAGCATTCCCACAATTCCCATTTCTCCAGCCCAAAACGTTCCCCTCCCACACTCTGAGGCTCTGAGGGGAGCAGCAGCCTCCTGGAAAATCCAGAACTCGGGGAAAAGGGAACATCCCAGGGCACTCACTCACCTTCCCTGCCACGGCTTCAAATATTTCGGGAAGGGTCTGGGACACAGCCAGGCTTTGGTCTTCCATGGAGACCCCAAACGCTGTTTCCAGGCACTGGATGGCCACTGGATGAGGAGAATCAGGTCATTAATTAATAAATATTCACCCCTCTCTCTCCTCTCTCAAAAAAACCAGGAAAAAATCCCAACATTTTTCTCACACCAGATGGGATTTTTGGGCTTGAGATTTTGCCAAAACTCAGAGCTGGGCAAAGCTTCCCTCTGGATATCCTGGATGGAGCCAGTCCCAGTTCCCACCCCCTGAGGGATGCCTGGGGCTGGGACTGAACCAGGCTGGGGCTGCAGCAGCATTCCCACAGCTGGGAATGTGGGAATGGCCCACAACTCCAAGGACAGACCCAAACACTCCCCTCTCTCTGGGAGCCCTGAGCCACCTCCTCCCTCCTCAGGCTTGGGAAGCTGCTCCCAGGGAAAGCAGAGCCTCCCAGAGCCCTCCTGGCACACTTTACATCCCAGAAGATCCCATTCCCAGCAGCCACCCCCCAGCAATGTCCCCCCACCCCAGAGCCACGCTCCCCTCACCGTGACAAACCCCCAAACCAAGCACTAAACCTTAATCTCCTTAGGGAGACCTTCAAAGATCCCTGTCCTTTCTTTGGAAGGACCTGGAAAAACCCCAAGGGACGACATTTTGGGGAGCAGAAGAGGAGAAACAACCCCAGGAGCACAAGAAGCTTCCCTGGAGCCAGGGAATTCCCACCTCCCACCCCCAGAGCACTCCCGGCTCTGCTCAGCCTGGCTCTGAGTCTCCAAGCAGGGATCAGGGAGGCTTCTGACCCCAGGGACATCCCTGCCTCCTGCTAAGCTGCTCTTGCAAGAGATCAGAAGCCACACAAGCCACCAGCCCCCCTGGATAAATCCCAAAAGCAAAAATCAACCCCAAAATTCCAGCGAGGTTCAGCACCGGGAGCAGCCCAGCCAAGCCAGGGGTAGAAAACAGGGGGAAAAACAGCAAAATTCTCCCAAATTTTGGCCTGACAGAGGCAGATGCACCCACCTTCCAAACTCTCCTGAGCATCTGGAGACATGGAGCCGTTCTGGAGCTGGGTGTGCAGGAACTGGATGATGGAGAAGGCCAGACGCTTCTGGTCTGCCATGCTGGGATGGGGCAGGCCGCTCCTGGCTTCCCAAAAAATCCTGCACGCACACAAATCCTGTGTTGGAAGAGAAAAGGACGCAGGGGTTTGCTGCTGCTGCCCCCCAGGGAGGTGTTGAGGAGGCCACGATGGATTTGGGGTTGGTTAGGGCTGGGTAAGAGCTCCAGAATGTTCCTTATTTTCTGCAGGAATTCTGGATTCGCCCTCTGCTTGGCACAGCCGAGGGAAGCACCCAGAGGTGCTGCAGGGGGGAAATCCTGGAATGCTGGGGAGCTCAGCAGGAAAAATTCCCAATTTTCTGCTGCCTGAGCACGGCTTGATCCTGAAACCAGAGCTGAGAGCAGGAGGAATTCGGGAGCTCTGGCAGCCAGGGCTGTCCTGGCAGGGAAAGGGGGGGGAATTTGGTGTCCTGGCAGGGAAAAGATGGGGAATTTGGGAGCCAGGGCTGTGCCAGCCTGTCCTGGCAGGGAAAAGGGAAGGGAATTTCACAGCCAGGGCTGTGCCAGGCTGTCCTGGCAGGACAAGGGAGGGAAATTTGGGAGCCAGGGGGCTGCGCCAGGCTGTCCTGGCAGGGAAAGGGAGGAGAACTTGGTGTCCTGGCAGGGAAAGGAAGGAAAATCCCAAAGGAAGGGCAATCCCAAAGGGAGGGCAACCCCAAAGGGAGGGAAATCCCAAAGGGAGGGCAACCCCAAAGGGAGGGAAACCCCAAAGGGAGGGAAACCCCAAATGAAGGGCAATCCCAAATGCAGGGCAATCCCAAAGGGAGGGCAACCCCAAAGCACAGCCCGGGGCTGGCAATCCCAGCGGTGCCAGGGCAGCTCCCGGGGGACAGCGGCTCCGCGGGCTGTAACGGGGTGTGCAGCACGGCCGGGCTCCCTGAACCGAGCCACGGGCTCGGCTTAACGCGAGCGCACCGGGGCTGAACCGTGCCCGGAGCAGCACCGGGCCCGCCCGGCTCCCGTGCCCCGCGAGCCTCCGTTCTCCGGGCGGGCAGGGGGAGGCAGCGCTGCCCGGTGCCCCCGTCCCGCTCCCCAGAGCCCCGCGAGCACCGCCCGGACCCTGCCCCGGTGCAGCAACCGGGGACCCGCCGGCTCCCGGCGCGCTCACCGGGAGCGGGGCGGTGACTGCCGGGCCTGGCACCGGCAGGAGCGCGGACACAGAGCCCCACGGCGGGGCACAGCCCGCTCCCGGTCCGTCCCGTCCCGCCCCGCCAGGCCCCGGTGCACCCGGTACCGCCGGTGCCGCTGTCCCCAGGCGGACCGGAGGCGCGGCTGCCGGCGGGCAGCACGGCCCGGCACCGGCGGCTCCCGAGGCGGAGGGGTGCCGGTGTTCCCGGTCCCGGTGTCCCCCGTTCCAGTCCCGGTGTCCCCGGTTCCCCCGCGCTCACCGGACACTCGCCTGGGCCGGGCGCGCTCCCGCACTGCGCATGCGCCGCGCCCGCCGCGCGCCGGCGCCGCTGCGGCCCCGCCCCTCCCGTCAGCGCAGGGATGGGCGTGGCCTGCGGCGGAAGCCCCGCCCCCGCCGGTACCATAGAGATGCGGCGTTGTCACGGCAACGCGCGGGGGCGTTGCCATGGGAACGGGCGGGCGGGACCCGGGGATGCTCGACTCCCGCCCCGGGGCCGCTCCCGGCCCGCTCCGAGGGTCGCGGCGGGGATGAGCCGCCCCCGCTGCCCGGCCCCGCCGCCGTGCGGGCGCGGCGGGAGCGGCCCGGTCCTCCAGGCTCCCAGCATGCCCCGCTCTCCCGCCCGCCTCTCCGGTCGGGGCACATGCTCGGTGCGTGGGGCCGGCCCGGTTTCCTCGTCAGCAGCGCGGGGCCTCCCGGTACGCCCGGCAGCACCGACATGGCCCCCCCGACAGGTACCGGCGGGATGGGGAGCGCGGGGACACCGGGAGAGGGCGGGGGGGAGCGGCGGAGGGGAGAGGGACGGGGCGGAGGACGGGCCGGGGTCACCCCCTCAGGCCGGCCCGGGTCACCCCCGCGGCCCTGTCCCCGAGCAGGGCACAGGCAGCTGGCCGGGCACGGTTTCGGCGGGGCGGGGAGCTCCCGGGGCTGATCCCCCCGCAGTTTCCCAGCCCGGGCTCGCCGCTGTCCCGCAGGGAACGTGGTGGACAGCCAGGCGCCGCGGGCCCTGGGCTGCCAGCTGCGCTGGGACCTGACGGCCGAGCAGATCGAGGCCATGGCCGCCGAGCTCACCGAGAGCACCAAGCTCGTCTACGACCGCGTGGGAGCCCAGGAGCGCGGCGAGGTCAACTACGAGAACACGCTGAAGGCTCTGGCCGACGTGGAGGTGGAATACACAGGTGGGGGCGGAATGCACAGCTGGGGACAGATGTGGAGGAGCAATACACAGCGGGGAATAGGTGTGGAGGTGGAATACAGGGGTGGGGAAGGGCCAGGGAGTGGAATGCACAGGTGGAGGTGGAATACACAGGTGGGGATGGAATACACAGGTGGGGATGTGGAGGATGAATACACAGCTGGGGACAGATGTGGAGGTGGGATACACAGCTGGGGATGGGTGTGGAGATGGAATATACAGGGGGAGGTGGAATACACATCTGGGGACTGATGTGGAGGTGCAATAAACAGGTGGGGATGGGTGTGGAGGTGGAATACAGAGGTGGGGAAGGGCCAGGGAGTGGAATGCACAGGTGGGGTTGGGCTTGGAGGTGGAATGCACAGGTGGAGGTGGAATACGCATCTGGGGACAGATGTGGAGGTGCAATACACAGGTGGGGACAGGCCAGGGGGTGGAACACACAGCTGGGGACAGATGTGGAGGTGGAATAAACGGGTGGGAATGGGCCAGGGGTTGGGATACACAGGTGGGGATGGATTTGGAGGTGGGATGCAGGAATACAGAGGTGGGGAAGGGCCAGGGGGTGGAATACACAGGTAGGGATGGGTGTGGAGATGGAATACACTGATGGGGACAGGCCCCAGGGTGGGATACACAGGTGGGGATGGAACGCACAGGTAGGGATGGGTGTGGAGATGGATCACAGCCATACAGAGGTGGGAATGGGCCAGGGGGTGGGATACCCAGGCCAGGGGGAGCTGTTCCTGCTGGCAGGGATGGGATACCGGGGAGGAATCCCCCCCAGGAAGGTTGGATGTGGCATTCACGTTCTCTGAACACAGAGAGATGTAATTCTCTCCCTCAGCTTTTTGCTGGAGGAGCACAGAGATCAAAACAGTTCTTGTCTCATTGGCTGCTGCCGTGTTCTGGAGCATGTGGAATGTGTTAAAAGCTTATTTACCTGAAAGGATTTGCTTGATTGGATTCTAGTGTGAGCGTTTTGTTTTCTTAAGCAATCTCTACAAACTGTGTCCTGATGGTGGTCAGGAGACATCACCAGATTTTGTTGAGTGCTTGTACAGATTCAGTTTAGAACAGTATAAAATATATATATAAATATATAAATAAATATATATAAGGTATATATATGGTATAAAAAATACAGTATCATAAATTAATTAATTATTCACCTTCTGATATCATAGGGTCAGATGCATCATTGTTCCCTTCAACGAGGGGTCACCTAATTTTACAATTTAGTAAATCTAGTGGGAGGCTCTGAGCTTGCCCAGAGCAGCTGCCCCATCCCTGGAAGGGTCCAAGGCCAGCTTGGAGCCCCCTGGGCCAGTGGGAGATGTCCCTGCCCACAGCAGGGCTGAGCTTTGAGGTCCCTTCCAACCCATCCCACCATTATTAAGATTTTTAGATTAATTTTTTTTTTTTAGCTCTGTGCTGTCACCTGCTTTTCTCTCCCCGTGGCTGCCAGCAGAATGTTGGTTTTATTCCCAGTTAATGTTTATACAGCAAGGAACCAGCACAAAGAACAGATTTGGAAAGGCAAATGAACCCAAGGGCAGCAGGAGCAGCCGTGTTCCCAAGGCTGTCCTGGCTTTCATGTCTCACCAGTGGGAACAAACACTGAAAAGATCCAAGAAACTCTCACCTCCTTCCTCGGTTTTCCCTGGGGCAGTGGGCAAATGTCTCTCCATGTGCCTTGTTTCCTGCTGGGTGTTTTTGGAGAGTAAATCCTGCTGGGATTTTTTGGGAGAATAAATCCTGCTAGGATTTTTTGGAAGAGTCAGTCCTGCTAGGATTTTTTGGAAGAGTCAATCCTGCTAGGATTTTTTGGAAGAGTCAGTCCTGCTGGGATTTTTTTGGGAGAGTCAGTCTTGTTGGGATTTTTCTTGAGAATAAATCCTGCTGGGATTTTTTTGGGAGAATAAATCCTGCTAGGATTTTTTGGAAGAGTCAATCCTGCTGTGATTTTTTTTTTGGGGAGAGTCAATCTTGTTGGGATTCTTTTTGAGAATAAATCCTGCGAGAGTCAATCCTGCTGTGATTTTTTTTTTTTTGGGAGAGTCAATCTTGTTGGGATTCTTTTTGAGAATAAATCCTGCTATGAGTTTTTTGGGGAGTAAATCCTGCTGTGATATTTTTTTTTTGAAGACTCAATCCTGCTGTGATTTTTTGGGGGAGTTCAGTCCTGCTGTGATTTTTTTTTTTGAGAATAAATCCCCTTAGGATTTTTTGGGGGGAGTAAATCCCGCTGGGATTTTTTTGGGGGAATACCACGACGTGATGGCACCAAACCTGTGCAGTTTTGGTGGCTTTCTGGGTGATTATTTGCACCAGGGTGACAATTCAGGTGGCCCCTCCTCGTGACACCTGGGCTGCTGCCTGTGCTCGAGCTGTCCCACCTGTCTGGGGCAGGGAGCAGCCTCATCTTCCTCCTCTGCTTGTTCTTTTTTCCTAAAATAATAGGGAAAAAAAAATAAATCCTCCTGCTCAGCAGGAGGAATGTGCACTCAGCAGGACTGTCAGCACTTCCCTGGCTGAGCTGCCTGCTCAGCTCCTCCTGGGGGGGTCCAGGTGCCTGGAGAGCACCTGCAGGGCTGTTCCTGGAGCTTCTGCAGGGAGAGCAGCAGGGAATGTTCTCCCTGCTTTCCTCCGTGGAATTGCATCAGGACAGGGCGCACCTGGAGCGTGGTGGATTTTGGGGAAGTGTCTGTGGGAAGGGATTGTCCCACTTTGGGGTTTAAAGGAGACAGGGAACGCTGCTGCCATCAGGAATCATGGAATTCCTCCAGCTGGAAGGGAGCATCGAGGACTCCCCAACCCTCAGCTGGGGCAGAGCTGCTGGGGGCTCACAGGCACAGAATTCCCATGGATTTTAGGAGGATTGTGGTGGGAATCCAGCAGGTGGATGAGCTGGGACTCCCCAACCCTCCTGTGCTGCCCCGGCTGGGGCAGAGCTGCTGGGGGCTCACAGGCACAGAATTCCCATGGATTTTAGGAGGATTGTGGTGGGAATCCAGCGAGTGGATGAGCTGGGCTGCAGGAAAAATGACCAAGGAGTGCAGGAGCCACATCCCACCCCTCCCCTGTTATGGGAAAGGCTCTGGGGCTGCCAGCCTGGCTCTGGGATGTGGAGCCATCACTCTTGTCCCCTTTTCTGCCCCCAGTCCGTAGGAACATGCTGGACTTCCCCCAGCACGTGTCCCCCTGCAAGGCCATCCGCGCCGCCAGCACCGAGGCCGACAAGAAGCTCTCGGAGTTCGACGTGGAGATGAGCATGAGGCAGGACGTGTACCAGAGGATTGTGTGGCTCCAGGTGTGTCCCCTGCCGCCCAGGCAGGGCTTGGAACCCCCTGCAATTCCAGCAAATCCTTTTTCCTCGTGCCAGAGTTAAAAAGGGAAGGGTGCAGGGGTGGGGTGGGAGCGCGGTGTGGTCGCGGCAGGGTGGTCCAGCTGTAGTGAGGGGTGGGAAAGTTGGGATTTGGCTCTGGCCCCCACTCAGAGCCTTCATCACCCCCTTTGCTGATTGGTAAATCCAACCCACCTCAGTGGTGATGCCCCCAAAAGTGCCCCCCAAAATGCTGACGTGGCACAAAGGTGACGTGTTTAAAGCAGTCTGGGAGGAACCCCTGCCCCGAGGTGACACAGGAACCTCTGCACCAAACCAGAGCCTTCCCTGGGGCTTTTCCCCCTGCTGCTGGGTCTCTGGTGTTCCCAGAGCCCCCACTGGGAAGCAGCTTCCTGCAGCTCCCTGAGGAGGAGGGATTTGTTTTGTTTTCCAGGAGAAAGCAGAGAGTGCTTCCCTGAGGCCCGAGGCAAAGAGGTACCTGGAGAGGCTGATCAAGCTGGGGAAAAGGAACGGGCTCCACCTCCCTGAGGAGACACAGGAGGTGAGAGCACGGAATCCCAGGGTGGTTTGGGCTGAAGGGACCTTAAAGCCCATCTTCCACTGTCCCAGGTTGCTCCAAGCTGGCCTTGGACACTTCCAGGGAAGGGGCAGCCCCAGCTCCTCTGGGAAATCTGTGCCAGGGTCTCCTCACCCTCACAGGAAGGAATTTTTTCCTAATATCCCATCTAATCTTTCTTCCTGTCAGTCTGAATCCGTTGCCCCTTGTCCCTGTCACAGGGAGAGGAGCCCTGGCAGGGTCTGAGGCTCAGGTTTGGGGTTTGCCCCCAGTTCTGGTGGTTTTGGGTGATGTCTCCAGCCCTCACTTTTCCCTTTCTGTTGAAAGGGTGATGTTAACAAAGTGGGAGTTAAGGAATTCCTGGGGAGGTGAAATTGGGGAATTAGCACCAAATCCCCACCAAGTGCCAGGGACTGGATTTGGGGTGAGTGGGCTGAGCTGCTCAGGGGCCTCCCTCTCTTACCATGCACCAGCAGAGGAGCTCAAAACTGGGTTAAAACCAGAAGAAAATGTGAAATAAGGAGAGGGGAGGTTGTTACTGCAGCACCTGCAGCTCCTGAAGCAGCAGGGGAGAGGCAGGACCTTGCTGAGGTGGCTGAACCCTGCCAGGTGTGACCCCAGGGAGCCTTTCTGGGCTGCTGCCTCACCATCATTAATTGTGCATTAATTTGGGCTGGCTCAGAGCTGGCAGCTCAGCAGGGTGGGCACAGCCTGAGTGCCCCCCCAGCTCTGACTTCTCTCCGATTTTCTGCGTTTTGAAGAAAATCAAAGCTATCAAGAAAAAGCTGAGCGTGCTGTGCATCGACTTCAACAAGAACCTCAACGAGGACACCACCTTCCTGCCCTTCTCCAGGGAGGAATTAGGTATGGAGCGCCTGCACTGGATGATCCCAGAGCATTCCTGGAGGATCCTGGGCTCACCCTCAGCCCCTGCCTGCTCTTTTCCCAGGGGGGCTCCCTGAGGATTTCCTGAACTCCCTGGAGAAGACGGAGGATGGGAAGCTGAAGGTCACCCTGAAGTACCCACACTACTTCCCCCTGCTGAAGAAGTGCTACGTGCCCGAGACCAGGAGGAAGGTGGAGGAGATGTTCAACTCCAGGTGCAAAGAGGTCGGTGGGGCTGACCAGGGCACGCAGGGATCCCCCCCGGGATTTGTGTTTCTTTCCACACTCCTCCCCTGTGTACTCACCCTCTGCCTTGCAGGAGAACTGCCTGATCCTGAAGGAGCTGGTGGACCTGAGGGCTCAGAAGGCCAATCTGCTGGGCTTCAGCACCCACGCCGACTTCGTGCTGGAGATGAACATGGCCAAGAGCAGCCGGACGGTGGCCACGTTCCTGGGTACGTCCCGGGGCCGAGCGGGGCCATCCTGGGCTGGCTGTGCTGCTCTGATCCCTGATCCCAACCCCGCCTGGCTTCCCCAGATGAGCTGGCCCAGAAGCTGAAGCCCCTGGGGGAGAAGGAGCGGGCGGTGATCCTGGACCTGAAGAAGAAGGAGTGCGAGAAGCGCGGGCTGGAGTTCGACAACCGCATCAACGCCTGGGACATGCGCTACTACATGAACCAGGTGGAGGAGACCAAGTACAGCGTGGACCAGAACCTGCTCAAGGAGTATTTCCCCATGCAGGTGGTCACCACAGGCCTCCTGGCCATCTACCAGGAGCTGCTGGGCCTCACCTTCCACCTGGAGGAGAAGGCTCAGGTGTGGCACGAGGACGTGCAGCTCTACACGGTGAAGGACGCGGCCTCCGGGGAGACCATCGGGAAGTTCTACCTGGATCTGTACCCACGGTGAGGCCTGGGAAATCCAGGAGCAGGGCTGGGGCAGGGGAGCAGAGCCTGAGGAGGAGGAGGAGGAGGAGGTGCTGCTCCCAGCTGTGGAGTGGAGGCAGCGCCGTGTGCTGGGGCAGGGATGTCATTGAGGTGTCACCAAGGGGGTCACTGGGGGCTCCTCCGAGGATCACACTGGGGGAGGCCATGGCTGTGTCTGGCTTTTGGAAGGATCCCTGAGCCTCGTGTCCCTCCCCAGGGAGGGGAAGTACGGGCACGCCGCCTGCTTCGGCCTCCAGCCCGGCTGCCTCTTGCCAGACTCCAGCCGCCAAATCTCGGTGGCCGCCATGGTGGCCAATTTCACCAAGCCCACGCCGGACGCCCCTTCCCTGCTGCAGCACGACGAGGTGGAGACCTATTTCCATGAATTTGGGCACGTCATGCACCAGCTGTGCTCTCAGGTGAGGCCTCGCTGCGCCGCCACAGGTCGGGGTTTTGCCCCCGTCCCGTTTTCCTGTGGAATTCCGAGCTGGCCGTGTCCCCCAGGCGGAGTTTGCCATGTTCAGTGGCACACACGTGGAGCGGGACTTCGTGGAGGCCCCGTCGCAGATGTTGGAGAACTGGGTGTGGGAGAAGGAGCCGCTGCTGCGCATGTCCAGGCACTACAAGACAGGGAGCCCCATCCCGGATGAGCTGCTGGAGAAACTCATTAAATCCCGGCAGGCAAACACAGGTGGGAGGGGATGGATGTCCCCTGGGCGTGGGGACGGGAAGGGGACACTCAGTGAGCTGGCTGGGGACAAAAAAGGCTTTTCCTTGCTCGCCATGGTGCTGGGGGTTCTGAGGGGGTGAGGGGAAGGAACCCATAGATGTGGGAATAGAGAGGGTGATGTGGCACGTGAAAGGGACAAAGAGGTGCCACCCAGCCTCAGTGACATTCCTGCAGACAGCATTCCAGCCTCAGTTTCCCTCCTCCTCCTTTTGGGAACAGGGCTCTTCAACCTGCGCCAGATCGTCCTGGCCAAGGTGGACCAGGCCCTGCACACCCAGACCAAGGCTGACCCCGTGGAGGTGTTTGCCCAGCTCTGTGAAGAGGTGCTGGGTGTCCCTGCCACGCCAGGTACGCGGTGCCACCCTCCTGTCCCTCTCGGCCTGCCCTGCCCCGTGGCTCAGCACGTTCCTCCCGGGTGGGGACAGTTTCTGCTGGCTCCGGGAAAAGCGGGGCTGGAAAAGCCTGGAAAATTCCTCCCTTTGTCCTCTGGGTTGTGAGCAGCTGAGCCAGCGCCTGCTGGGACAGCACGGGAGGGGGTTTGTCCCCACTGAGCCCTTGTGTGCCCTCAGGTACCAACATGCCAGCCACCTTTGGCCACCTGGCCGGGGGCTACGACGCGCAGTACTACGGCTACCTGTGGAGCGAGGTGTACTCCATGGACATGTTCCACACCCGCTTCAAGCAGGAGGGAATCATGAACTGCAAGGTAGGGAGAGGGTTCTGTGCGTGTGACAGGGATGTGGCAGCCGGGCCGGGTGTCCCAGCCCTGCCCCGTGTGTGCCCGCAGGTGGGCATGGATTACAGGAAGTGCATCCTGCATCCCGGCGGCTCCGTGGACGCGGCGGACATGCTGAGGAGGTTCCTGGGCAGGGAGCCCAAGCAGGACGCCTTCCTGGCCAGCAAGGGACTGAAGGTGGAGAGCAACTCGGTGCCTTCAGCCTGAGGTGCTGCTCGGCCCTGGCAGGGGGGGAGCTCCTGCCCACGCCCCTGCCCTCGCCTGGTTCCTGTCACCCAACGCCCCCCGGCCACCCCTGCCTGGAGCTGCCCCTCCAGGGCCTCACTCTGAGCCTCTCCCGGGCTCTGGGAGCCAGGCTCAGCCCTGGGCCGGGGCTCTGTGGTGACACAGAGGTGACCTGCCCTCGTCACCCCGGGGCTGTGGGTCACCCCCACCAATTGGCTGAACTTTGAACCTGATTTCTGCACAAGGGTGAGTTTTGGCCTCATTTGGAGCCGGGGAGCGGGGGGAGAGGAGTTCCCAAACTTGAATCTTTGGTTTTAAATCCCTTCTCTTTTAAGAAGCCTCATTGTTGTTGTTGTTGCCACCTTGGCTTGGTTTGTGCCCCGGGTCAGACACATCTGTCACCAGGGCAGGGACAGTCCTGCTCTCCCCATCTTTGGGCAGCTCTGCAGTAAAGATGGGGAGATCCCAGAGCTCAAAACCCACAGGGAATTCACTGGAACATCCTGCCCTGAGCCCCTCAGGGACCTTCCTGCCTGGCAGGGGGACAGAGGTGGCCAGTGCAGGTGTTCCAGAGCAGGGGGTTTGGGGACGTGGCCTCTGTGTGCTGCCAGATGTCCCAGGGCCACCTCAGGGTCATCCTGGGGCCCCTGGGGCTCAGGCTGTGGCAGCTGAGGGTGTTGCTGTTGCTGTCAGCTCCGAGCCGGGCTGGGACAGGGGAGGGTTGTGTTTATGACTGAAAACCCGGAGCTGACAGCTTCAAACAACACAAATGCCGGGATAAAAATATCCCCTGGGCTCCGTGCCAGGCCTTGAGCTGCCGGCAGGGCTGCGGCGCCACGGGCAGGGACAGCAGCCAGCCCGGGCTGTGCCACCTGCCCCGGGCTGTCCCCAGTGTGCCCCAGCACCCTGCGTGGCACAGGGTCTTGTGGCACGAGGTTCCTGACCCCCAGGGCAAAGGCTGAGGTTGCTGCAGGCTTGGGAAAGGTGTGGGGCAGCTTCCTTGGGGGCTGAGGAGCTTCAGGGGGGGCTGAGGAGCTCCAAGGTGGCTGAGGAGCTTCAGGGGGAGCTGGGGTTTGTGTCCCACCCCTTCCAGCCTCGGGTGCAGTGTGTGAGGCCATTTGAGGGCTGTGGGATCCATCCCTGCCGCTCTGCCGTGGTTTGGGGACACCGGTGACAGCCCGAGTGCCCCAGCTCACCGCCACCATCCCAGCACTGCGGGCTGCTCCTGTTGCCTGTCCTTTGTCACCAGCGCGGCTCTGGCGCTGGGACAAGGCTCCCCCCAGTGCACACAAAGTCGCTGCTGTCACCTCCGTCCCCCAGGCCCCGCCGGTGACACGGGAAGGTGACACCCCCTGGCCGTCCCCTCTGGGCGGGTCCGGAGCGGCTCCTTGGTGCTTTGCTGGGGCCACCTCGAGCATCTTGTCCTTGTCCCCTCCTGTCCGTGTTCCGGGCACGGCCGGGCGGTGCCGGCCCTGGCTGGTTTTAGTGTCCTGTTTTACCGAGCTTTCAGCGTTTTCTCCGACTCTTCTCTCCCGAGAGAGAGAGAAGTGAAGCTGAGCAGGGAAACCACGCACTTTCCTCCCTCCTTCCCAGCCCACAGCTCCCTGTGTCCCCTCTCCAGTGTCCCCACTGCGGGTGGCCTGGCACCTCTGCAGTCCCGGGACAGGGAGCTGCACCTCCCCATCCCCACCCCAGGCTGGCAGGGAAGAGAGCTCCTTTTTATTTTGGGGGTTTGGATTTGGGGGTTGTTTTTTTTTCCTGTTAACAGTTTGAAGGGCAGACTGGTGTGTGTGTGTGTGTGTGTGCCGTTGTACCGGTCACGTCCCACCCCGCTTGTTTCCATGACTGGATTTTAGACGGTTCCCAGCACTAATAAAGGTTTTCCTCCGCGGATCTTCGGCCTCGGCTCCTCTGGGGAGGGGCACGGCCACCCGCAGGGGTGACAGCGACAGTGACACAGCCACACCCCCGCAGGACCCAGCGCAGCCTCTCGGGTCCCACGAAGATGGGCGCGGCGTGGCAGGCGCGGGGTGGCAGCGTGCGGGGTGTGAAGCCCTGGGGAGCGACAGGCGGTGACCCCCCCGTGTCCCTGGTGTCCCCGCGTGTCCCCTCACGCAGCCCCGCACCTGGGTGAGGAAGGGGTGGCGCAGCAGGCGGGCCGGGCCGGGCCGTGCCGCGGGCTCGGGGTGCAGCATGCGGGCGATGAGGGCGCGGGCAGGGGGCGACAGCCCCGGGGGCGGCGGGTACCGGGCGCTGCGGATGCGCCGGTAGAGCTCCGAACGGCGCCGAGCCTCGAACGGGGCGTGGCCGCTCAGCGCCGTGTACCTGGGGTGGGGGGACAGGCCGGGAGGGTCCCCGGGCTCCCTGCAGGGTCCCTGTCCTTCCTCTGGCTGCCCTGTCCTCCCTCCACCCTCTCCATCCTGCCTTCATCACCCCTCTTCCTCCTTTCAGTGTCCCTGTCCTCCCTCCAGCCTCTCCATCCTCCCTCCAGCTCTGCTGTCCATCTCCCCTCATCCCTCTCTCCATCTCCCCTCATCCCATCCTCCATCTCTCCCACTCTCCCTCCATCTCCCCATCTCCCCTTATCCCATCCTCTCTCCCCTCCATCTCCCTCCCTCCCTCCCTCCCTCCCATCTCCCCTTGCCCTCTCTCCATCTCTCCCACCCTCCCTCCATGTCCCCTTATCCAATCCTCCCTCCATCTTCCCTCACCCTCCCTCCACCTTCCTTTATCCACCCTCCATCTCCCCTTGCCCTCCCTCCATCTCCCCTCATCCCACCCTCCAATCTCCCTTCATCCCTTCCTCCCTCCATCTCCCTTATCCCACCCGCCCTCCATCTCCCCTCATCCCTCTCCCCGTGCTCCCTCTCCCCTCTCACACGGCGCAGCCCAGGGCCCAGATATCCGCGGGCTCCGCGTGTCCCCTGCGCTCCAGCACCTCCGGGGCCAGGTACGCGGGTGTCCCACAGAGTGCCCTGCGGGGGGACAGCCGGGGTGACCCCCGGGGACACGGGCAGGGCCACCCCCGTCCCCGCAGCCCCGCTCACCCCCAGCGCCGCCCGGGCGGCGCCGCCGGCCGCGCCAGCCCCAGGTCCCCGATCTTCACCCGCATCCGCTCCGTCACCAAGAAGTTACCTGCGGGACGCGAACGATGTCACCCTGGGCCACCCGGGGGCCACCCCCGGGTCCCCCCCAGCCCCACGCACTCAGCTTGAGGTCGCGGTGCACGAGGCCGTGGCCGTGCAGGTAGCGCAGCCCCGAGAGCAGCTGCCGCAGGTAGTACCGGAGCTCCGGCTCCGTCAGGCGGCCCCGAGCCCGCAGGATGTCGGCCAGGGACTGGGGACAGAGCGACAGCGGCTGGGGACAGCGAGGAGGGGCTGGGGACAATGGGCGATAGAGTGACAGGGGCTGGGGACAATGGGGGACAGAGAGACCGGGACAGGGGACAGAGCAAGGCACCAGGCTGGGCCTTGCTGAAGCCCCGGCCTGAGGGTGCTCAGTTTTGGGGTGTTTAGGCTCAGTTTCGGGGTTCAGGGGCTCGGGTTTGGGGTTTAGGGGCTCAGTTTTGGGTGCAGAATTTCACGGTTCAAGGGCTCGGTTTGGGGGTTAAAGGGCTCGGTTTTGGGGTGAAGGCACTCAGTTTTGGGGTGTTTAGGTTCAGTTTCGGGGTTCAAGGGCTCAGGTATGGGGTGTAGGAGCTCCGTTTTGGGGTGCATTATTTCAGGGTTCATGGGCTCGGTTTGGGGGTGCAGGGGCTCGGTTTGGGGGTGCAGGGACTCGGTTTCGGGGTGCAGGGGCTCATTTTCGGGGTGCAGAGCTCACCCCCCGGCTGCAGAGCTCCAGCAGCAGGCAGAGGTGGCCGCGCTCGGCGAAGTGCCCGTGCAGGCGCACGATGTGCGGGTGGCGCAGGTGACACTGCAGCTCCCGCTCCCGCTCCACCTGCACCGACAGCAGCCCCGGGGCGACCCTCGGGCACCGGGGACCCTCGGGGACCGGGGACCCCCGGCACGCTCCCCGCGGGGACGGGAACCCACCCAGACCCCCGGGGACCCCACGGGCACTGTCCCCTCTCCCCGGGGAGGGTCCCCCCGGACTCACCCTGTCCGCGACGCCCGGGACAGCCAGCCGGGCTCGCGGGATGACCTTCGCCGCGTAGAGCCGGCCGCTGGTCACCTCTGTCACCTGGTAGCAGCGGCCGAAGGCGCCCTGCGAGTGACCCCGTGGGGACGGGCACCGGGGGTCGTGGTGCCCACCCAGCTGCCCCTCGCTGTGGGAGCTGCTGGGGCTCAGTCCCGTGCCTCAGTTTCCCCTTCTCCAGAGGGCATGGGGTGAGTCCCGCTTGGATCGGGACACCTCGGGGATCCCCCGGGGGGTGCGGGCGTGTGACCCCCCGGGTGCCCAGCGGGGAGGGGGCGAGGGGCAGTTCAGGGGGGCAGTTCGGGGGGGTTACCTCTCCCAGGAGCCGTCCCCGCCTGTAGAGCGTCCCGCTGCCCTCATCGCGGAGGTACCGGCCGGGGGGCGGCTCGGCCCCTGCGCTCCCCGGGACCATCCTGCCCGCTCTGCTCGGCACCAGGGACACCCCGAGGGACACGGGCACCCCGCCACTGTAACCCCTTCAGCTCCGGGCTGCGGGTGCGCATGGCGCCCAGGGGTGCTGGGTGCCCCCCCGCATCCAACACCCACCGCTCTGCCCCCCCGAACCCCTCAGAAGACCCCGATCGTGGAGCGGAGACCCCCGCGGGGGTCCCGGCCCTCGGGGATGCCCAGCACGGGGGGTCCCGCAGCGGGATCCGGCCGCGCAGGGAGGTCCTGCTGCCTCTTCCCCTCCGCCGCTGGGGCTGAGGGGCTCCCGGAGGGGCGCTGATGTTGTTTTGCAGCACCCGAATCCCCCCCAGGACGCCACCAGCCCCCCCCTCCCGACCGGCGGCTCTCCGGGCCCCCAAGGGTTAACGGGCGGCCGGGGAGGGCTGGGCGCACCTTTGGGGCTGGATATTAATAACGCGGCGGGGAGGGACGGGAGGCGAACCGGGAGCGGGGGGGGAAGCCTCGCCCGGCCCCCCCGGAGCTGCGCAGGCGATGCCCGCTCGGCCCGGGTCCCCCCCGCTCCCCGCCGCCGGGACGCCGAGCCGGGACTGAGCCGCCGGGACGCCGCCGACGAGGGGCGGCATGGCCGGGGGGGCCCGTGGGGACGGCCCCGACCCCCGCGGGGGACCCCACGCTGCTGGGTAAGCTCCTGGTTTCTGCTTTAACCCTCGCGGACCCCCCCGCCCCGCGTCTCAGCGCCCCTCCCGGACCTCCTGCGGGGAAACTGAGGCACGCGGTGCCCCCCGCGCTGCCAGCGGAGTGCGGGCATCACCCACCCGGCACCGCCCGAGCCTCGGCGGGGTCCGCACGCTCCAAACACCCCCCGGAGCGGCGGCAGCGCGACCCCCCGGCCCTTCCCCTGTCCTGCTGGGGGGACCCGGAGCCGGGCGCTGCCGGTGGCCACCCGCGACCCCCCGGAGCCGCGCGGCGGGACGGGAGCGGCTCTGCCGGGGGATTCCCCGACACGGGAACGGGACCCCGGCGCTCCCCGCACCCCCCCGGCGCCTCCCCGCACCCCGGGCCGGGCGCTTTGGGGTGCTGCAGGCTCGGGCGCTGCGGGGGCCTCCCGCTGCCCCCCACCCTGCTCGCCCCACCGAGGGGCCGGATCCGGATCGGGAGCGACGCGGAGCCCCGGCGTGCAGGTCTGGTCCTGCCCCGGCAGGCAGCGATCCCGGCCCGCCGCGGGGCCCCGGGGGCGCCGGGGCTGCGTGGGCACGTGTGGGGGACACGGCGTCACCCAGGCCGTGTCACCAGCCTGTGTCACCACCCGGCATCACCTATGGCGTGTCCCCCACCCGCCTGAGTGGCACCAGACCCCCATCCCCTCCCTGGGGACCCTCAGCTGGGTCTGGGCTTGCCCCCCCCTCACTCCCGTGCCCCTCGCTGGGGTCCCCGGGGGGGCTCGGCCGTGGCCCCGCCTCGGCGGCGATGCTGGGCTGGGGGACAGCCCGGTGCCACCCCCCTGTCCCTGGGGACGGCTCAGGGCTCTCTGCTCCGCAGGTCCTGGAGGCTGCTGCTGCTGGCCTGGCTCAGCCTGGTGGGCACGGCACAGGTGAGGGGGCTGGGGGGCAGCTGGGGGGGCAGCTTGGGGGGCAGGGCCACCCCCGGGCTCCTTCATCCCACCCCCAGCGCTGACCATCCCCTTCCTCATGCAGGACCCAGCCCTGGGGACACCAGCGAGGGTCCCCGAGCCCTCAGCCCCTGCTCGGCCCCAGGGGACCTGGGGGTCCTGGGGACCCTGGAGCTCCTGCTCCAGCTCGTGCGGGGACGGTGTCGCCCTGCGCAGGCGGAGGTGCCTGAGGTCAGTGGGGGATGGGCAGCACAGACCCCCCCTCAGGGGTGTCCCCAGCTCCCAAACCCTGTGTGGCACCCGAATCCCATGGCACGGCCTTGCCACAGCCTTGTGTGCCCAGCTCCCAAGGCCTGGTGGCACCAGGCAGCACCGCTCCTGTGGTGGCTCGGTGGCATCGTGGCCCTGGAGCTGTGGGGGACACTGTGGGGACACGTGCTGTCACTGTCACCGCAGGACCAGCGAGGAGCAGCCGTGCCCGGGGGACCCGCGGCAGTACCGGCTCTGCCAGCTGCAGGTGAGCGCCGGGAGCGCCACGGCACCGACGGGGCTGTCCCCGCTCCATCCCGGTGCTCCATCCCGGTGCTCCATCCCGGTGCTCCCACAGGGCTGCCCCAGCGGCTCCGTGCCCTTCCGGGCCATGCAGTGCTCCCTCTACGACAACCGGCCCGTGCTGGGCACCTCCGCCCGCTACCGCTGGGTGCCCTTCCACGGAGGTGAGTCCCGGCGTGGTGACAGCATCACCGGGGGCTCACGGCTGTCCCCGGCATCACCCCAACCCCTTCTCGCCCTGCTCTGGCAGCCCCCAACCTCTGCGACCTCAACTGCCTGGCCGAGGGGCACAATTTCTACTACAGCTTCGGCCGGGTGCTGGACGGCACCCGCTGCAGCCCCGGCTCCCCGGACCTGTGCGTCGGCGGGCGCTGCCTGGTGGGTGTGCCCAGGGACCCCCCCAGACCCCCCGGGACCCCCCGGGCCCGCGCTGAGGGGGTGTCCGGGCTCC
Organism: Passer montanus; assembly: GCF_014805655.1. Lineage (NCBI taxonomy): Eukaryota > Metazoa > Chordata > Aves > Passeriformes > Passeridae > Passer > Passer montanus. Next base: position 1,161,347 of record NW_024357836.1, read on the forward strand.
CCACAGAGCGTGGGCTGTGACGGGATCCTGGGCTCACGCCCCGACGCCTGCGGGCTCTGCGGCGGCGGCCACGGCTCGTGCGTCCTGGTGCACCGGCTCTTCCAGGGCTCGGACCCCTCCTCCGGTGAATGAACCATTGCCCCGGCCCCCTCCATGGGTGAATGCTTTGGCTCTTGGCTCCCCTGTCCTCCTGTCCCCACCGTGTCCCCAAGGCATCGCCTGCTGTCCCATCCCCTCTCCCTGTCCCCCATCCAGAGGGTCGCTGTCTCTGGTCCCTCCCTGTCCCCAACACGCAGGGACGGACTCAGAGCAACTTGGGGGGATGAACTCATTGCAGAGGGGTCACTCCTGGGGGGTGGGGGGTCACTTATGTCCCCAGGGGTGTCCTGGGGGCACTCAGAGTCCCCGTGCCCACATGTCCCTGATGCCCCCAGGGGTGTCCTGGGGGCACTCAGAGTCCCTGTGCCCACATGTCCCTGATGTCCCAGCACGGGGGGCCCAGCTGGGTCAATGTCCCAGCCCCGGGTCCCCTCTGTGCCCGTCCCCTCCCTCTCTGTCCCCCCGTGGTGCCCCCTGGGCCCTGCCCAGGCTCTGCCCTGACTCTGCCCCCTCCCCACTCCACAGGATATTTGGGATATGTGAATGTGACCAAGATCCCGGCCGGGGCCACCCACATCAAGGTGACGGACAAGAGCCGCAACTACCTGGGTAGGACTGAACTTCCTCCGTCCCAGTCCGTCCCAGTCCCTCCCAGTTGGCCCGGGCTGGTGCCAGCTGCGTGTGCGGGCAGGCCAGGGCAGGGCAGGGCCGGGGTGGCCGTGTCACGCCGTGCTGTCCCATGTTTGTCCCTTGTCGTGCCGTGCCGCTCCCTCCCTCGGATGCTGTTTTGAGCATGGCGGGGTCACTGAACTCGCAAGCGCTCGGGGCAATTTTCCAGAGGCCGCGGCCGCGATTTGGGAAGGGCTGAGCTGGACCGGGGCCAGAGCAGCCACTGCAGCACCGGGACCTCCACCCCCACCCCCGTCCCTTTCCCATGCAGCTGGAGCCCCCTCCCCCATCCCAGCCGGGGTCCGGGGGCTCGGGGCTGGCTTTGCACCCCCCGGGCTTCGGCTGCGGCTCGGGCCCGCAGCCAGGATCCCGCAGGAACGCGGATCCCGCAGGAACGCGGATCCCGGAGCCCCGAGCGCGGCTCCCGGCCCACGCCGCCCTCCCACGCCGGGAGAGGCCTCCGGTGGGGACCCGGCCGGGGGTCCCCGGGGCCGCGCGGGACTCGCGTTACCGGAGCGCTCCCTCCCGCAGCGCTGATGGCGAGTGACGGGCGCTACGTCCTCAACGGCGACTGGGCCATCGCCTGGCCGGGGCCCTACGAGGCTGCGGGCACCCTCCTGACCTACAGCCGGGCCCCCGACGGCACCGAGAGCCTGGAGGCGCCCGGACCCACCCACGAGGACCTGCACGTGATGGTGGGGACAGGGGCACGCTGGCTTTGGGGACAGCCCCCCTGCCGCTGCCACCGCCCCTGCCAGCCCCGCTCGTGTCCCCCCAGGCGCTGCTGCAGGAGCCCAACCCCGGCATCGAGTACCGGTTCTGGCTGCCCCGCGGGCACCCGCAGCTCGGCCGCGGTGACACGAGCCCCCTGCGGCAGCCGCAGCCCCGAGGGGCCGGCAGCCCCCCGCCCCCGGAGCCCCCGCACGCCCCGGACCCCGTGCAGCCCCCCCGGCCCCGGGGCTTCCCCACGGAGCCACCGCCGAGGAGCCCCCCCGGGGGGAACAAGGACGGGGCAGCCGCAGGTACATCCTCGGGGGTCCCCACAGCCCCCCGCGCTCCCGCGGGAGCATCCCGGGCTGCCCAGGTGGGGGAATAAGATGGGGACCCTAAAAAGGACCCTAAAAGCGCTCGCCAGGGCTCTCAGGAGCCCCGTGTGAGCCTCTCTGGGGTGTGGACCCTCAACCTCCCCTCCCGAGGTTCCGTGAGGGGGTTTGGGGGGTCAGGAGTGCCCTGTGCCCCCTAAATTGCTGCAGCTTTCCCCCCGCAGGGCGCTGCGGGCGGTGCCGCCCGCCCAAGGGGCGCTCGCAGCGCATCCGGCACTTCTGCCAGAGCGACTTCGGTGAGCGCCGGGCCGGGCCGGGCTCGGGAGGGCGGCGGGGGCGGGACGGGGCTCAGGACACCGCCAGGGACAGGGACAGGAGCGGGAAGGAGCTCAGGGTGACAGCGGGGGCGGTGCTGGGGACGGGAATGTGCTCAGGGCGATGCCAGAGGCAATGCCGGGGGTGGAGAGGGGCTCAGAATTGTGCCAGGGATGATGAGGGGAATGGGAAAGGGTTTGGGGTGATGCCAGGAGTGGAAAGGGGCTCAGAATGATGCCAGGGACGATGAGGGGAATGGGAAGGGGCTTGGGGTGATGCCAGGGATGGGAAAGGGGCTCAGAACGATGCCAGGGATGATGAGAGGAATGGGAAGGGGCTTGGGGTGATGCCAGGGACAGGAAGGGGGTCAGAATGATGCCAGGGACTATGAGGGGAATGGGAAGGGGTTTGAGGTGATGCCAGGGACAATGAGAGGAATGGGAAGGGGCTCTGAGTGCTGCTGGGCCAGGAAGGGGCTCGGGCTGCTGTCGGTGGCACAAAGGGGCCCAGGGTGATGCAGGGACTTGGGGTGGTGCCAGAGGCGATGCCAGAGGCTCGGGGTGATGCCAGGGCCAGGGAGGGGCTCAGCATGCCCCATCCCCACCCCGCAGTGTTCCACGGGCGCATCCTGGCGCGGCGCCTGGTGGGGCGGGAGACGCGCTACGAGGTGGAGGTGGAGTCTCGGTACCGGCAGCGCTTCCCGCTGGTGTCCCGGGAGTACCTGTGGGTGCCCAACACCTGCGGGTGCCCGCCGCTCAGCGAGGGCGGCGAGTACCTGCTGATGGCGCGGCGCCACGTGAACCACGAGCACACCCTGAACCGCATCCTGCTGCAGGACGACGGCTACGCCCGGCCCTGGACGCCCCGCGAGGCCCGGCTGGTGCGGGAGGCAGCCCGGCACTGCCCCCAGCCCCGGCCGCCCTGAGCCCTCTCCGCTGGCACCGCCCCGGGAGGTGACACCGGGGCCAGCCGGGTGCTCCTGCCGGGCACCGAGCCCTTCCCATGCCGAGGGATCCCCCTCATCCATCTCGCCGTCCTTGGGGTCCGCGTGGCAGCGGGGGGTGGAGTGGGGGGTGGTAATTTATTGTTATTTTTGCAGAAAATAAATTGTTTATCCCCTCGCTCGCCTGGCTGGCGACGGTTCTCCCTTTTCAGGGGGTCCCCTCTGTGTCCCCATGGGCAGGGGGTCCCCTCTGTGTCCCCCTGGGCAGGGGGCTCCTCCGTGTCCCTCCCCTTCAGGGGGTCCCCTCTGTGTCCCCATGAGCAGGGTGTCACCTCCGTGTCCCTCCCCTTCAGGGGGTCCCCTCTGTGTCCCCATGAGCCGGGGGTCGCCTCCGTGTCCCCGCGCTGAGCCCCAGGAGCGGCTCCCCCCCGGCGGCGTGTCCCTGTCCCCGTGGCCGCGTGCCAGGCTCTGCCTGCCGGGGTCGGGGACCTCCCGCTTATCTCCCTTCCGCCGGAGCCGAGCGTGTCCCCCCGCCCTGTGCCAGAGCCCCCCCGCCCGTAACCCAACCCTGGGGCTGCTGGCGGCCACCGCGGGGCCCCTGCGGGGACAGGATGTGACCTGGGGCACCCGGGGGGCTTCACCCGCTCGGGGCTCGCTGGGGGTGGGCTCGGAGCTGGTGCCAGGGGAAGATGAGACCCCCTCCCCCCAGCTGGTGTGGCTGGGGACTGTCCCCAAACGGGGGTTCCGGGGTGCCCCGAGTGGCCCAGGAGGGTCCTTGTCGCACGGGGTGACATCAGCACGAGGATGATGCTGATGATGATGATGCTGATGATGATGATGATGATGATGATGATGATGATGATGATGATGATGAGCCCCGGGAGCAGCTGGGGGGGCAGAGCCGAGCCCAGCTGGTGCCGGTAAACCCAGAGTGATTCCAGGTGCTCCGGGCTCCAAAGGTGCCCCCCACCCTATAAAAACGCTCCCACCCCACGGTTCATTTGGGGCTGCTGAGGGGAGGGGGGTTTCCTCCCTGCCGGGGTCGCAGCCATGGCGGGTCGGGGGGCCACCCCACGCACCAAGAAACCCCCCAGGGAGGACCGGGGGCTCTCGACCCCCAGGGCTGCGGCTCGTGGCCGGGCCGAGAGCCGGCAGAGAGAGGGGGAGCGCGCCCCGCGGGGGTGGGCGCGGGTCCCCGGCTCCCCCACCACGCCCGGGAAGGGGCGCCTGGTCCGGCGGGGTCCCGAGGGCAGTCCCGGCCCCGGGGACAGCGGTGAGCGCGTCCCTGCCCGCGGAAATCGCTGCGCGGGGCGGGGGGGCTGCCCCGGCCGTGCTGACGGGACCCCTCTGCCCCACAGACCCCGCGAGACCCCCGGCACCGCCCTGCCCCGGAGGTCCCTTTTTCTCGGGGCTCCCCGAGGTGGAGCATCAGGACCCTGCTGGCCCTGCAGCCCCCAGCCTGTGAGTGCGAGGGGGGTCCCCACAGCCCCCCAGTGTAAGGGGGGGTCCAACAGCCCCCCCAGCAGCGCTGACCCTCTGCCTTCCCCCCCAGGCCGAGCCCTGGGGTGCTGACCCCTGCGAGGGGCAGGGTCCGGAGGAAGCTGCAGCACACGCTGGTCCTGGAGCTGGTGAGCTGGGGGGGTCTGGGGGGCTCGGCTGGGGGTGGCCCTGGCCCTGACCCTGTTGCCTGTCCCCAGGATGGGACCCTGCTCTACTCCTCCCTGCTCGCCCACGGGCAGAAGGATGCCACGGCCACCTTCACTGCGGACTTCCAGGCGAGCTCCTACAAGGTGGGGCCTCGGTGGGTGTTGAGGCTGGGGTGGGGGTGGGGAGCTGTGATTTGGGGCCGTGGATGAGGCAGCTCTTCACTGCCACCCCGTGTGGCCTCTGTGCCAATGTCCCTGGTAGCTGAAGGGGCTCTGAGATCCCGTGGGTGAGGGGTGAGGGATCCTGCCGAGGGCACTGAACTCCCCCCGGGGCTCCCCTCGCTGTCAGGATGGGGTGCTGGAGGTTTTCCAAGATGCTCTTCCCTCCCAGGTCCACGTGAAGCTGCGTCCACACGTGCAGGAGTTCTTGGAGAGCCTTTCCAAGACCTTCGAGGTACCCAGAGCCCCCGGGGTGTGTGGGGTGACCCCTGGGGGGCTGGGGGGGACCAGAGCAGCCCATGCAGGGACCTTCACCCTCTCTCTGCCAGATCTTCATCTACACCACTGCCAAGAAGGACTACGCCAAGAAGCTCCTGGAGGTGCTGGACCCCAAGAAGAAGCTGATCAGGTGATGGTGCTGGCAGTGCCCTGCTGGGGACCCGCTGCGTGCCAGGGCAGGGTGCCCACGGCTCTGTCTCTCTGCCAGGCGCTGCTTCTCCCAGTCGGATTGCGTCTGCTCCCAGGGCTGCTACTGGAAGGACCTGACCCACGTGGGCAGGGACCTGGCCAGGACGGTGGCCCTGGACCACACCATGCAGGGCTTCCCTGCCCAGGTAGGGCAGCGCCGCTCCCGGGGGGGTTCGGGTGTCCCTGTGAGCTCTGCGGGGTCCGAGCTCCTCCCTGTCCCCTCCCCAGGCTGCCAACTGGATCCGGGTGCCACTGTGGTCTGGGGACCCTGAGGATGAGGAGCTGCTGCGCCTCATCCCGGTGCTGGGCCAGCTGGGCCAGGCGGTAGGACCTGGGGATGGGAAGGGGATTTGGGGAAGGGGACGGGAAGGGGGACATGGGGACGGGGATAGGAACAGGACATGGGGATGGGAAGGGGATTTGGGGATGGGAAGGGGACAGGAACGGGGATGTGGAGACGGAGACAGGAAGGGAACAGAGATGGGGATGGAAAGGGAATTTGGGGAAAGGGGACAGGAAGGGAGATGTGGAGATGGCAATGGGAAGGGGATTTGGGGATGGGGACAGGAAAGGGACATGGGGATGGGAAGGGGACGTGGGGGTGGGGACAGGAAAGGGGATGTGGGTATGGCAATGGGAAGGGGATTTGGGGATGGGGACAGGAAAGGGACATGGGGATGGGAAGGGGACGTGGGTGTGGGGACAGGATGAGGACAGGAAAGGGGATGTGGGTATGGCAATGGGAAGGGGATTTGGGGATGGGGACAGGAAGAAGGACATGGGGACAGGAAGGGGATGGGCGCTCTGGCACAGCCCGCCCCTGCCCCGTCTCTCCCCTGCAGGAGGACGTTCGCCCCGAGATCCAGCGGCGATTCCAGCCCTGCCAGCTGCCTGCTGAGGATTAGGCCAGCCCGGAGGAGCTGTGCCCGGGGGCAGCCAGCACCTCACCCCACGGGCCTGGGCTGGATGGCAGTGCCAGGACTCTCCCTTGGTGTTTGCGGGGATCCCAGCTCATCCCTGGGGCTGTGGGGGTGCCCCTGCCTTTGGAGACAAAGCTCCATCCTGGCTCCCCCCTCCCCGTGCTCTGTAAGGTCCAGCCAAGGTTTTCACGGGTCATTACAAGCTTGGAGAAAAGTTTGGCTCTGCCTTAATTCCCAGACCTCTTCAGCTGAGCAAACACACAGTGCTGGGGCGGGGGGGACACAAACCACCTCCCCAGTGTCCTGGGGCAGGCCAGGGTCCTGGCACGGGGCCGGTGTCCCCGGGAGGGCCCCAGCTGGCAGCTCTCCCTGTCCCATCCGTGCCCGGTGCCACGGTGCCACGTGCCGGGGCACAGCTGCCCCTGTGCCTCTGCCAGTCCCCGTGGACAGCGTGGCCACCCTGGGACCCTTTTTAAGGCCTGAAGCTGCTGGTGAACAGGAACTGGGGTCTCTGGAGGGGTTCTGGGCTGGCCCCTGCTCTGCTGGAAGCCACATGGGCTGGTGGCCGAGCTCCTGCCGTGGCCGCAGGGGTGCAGCTGTTTGGGGACAGTCACATCCCGTCCCTCTGCCTGGGAAAGGGCACAGGGCTGTGGCCCCTCGGGAACGGCTCTGTCCCCCACCACGCCTGTCCCCCCGCACAGCTGGACAGGGGTGGGAGCATCCCGGGAGGGGAATCACCCTTGGAGGGGGCGGCTGGAAAGAAAACAACCGGTTTATTTGGGAAGGCAGGCACGATCCCTGCTCCCTCCCGGGCTGTCCCTGCCGCAGCCCGGGCTGGTGTCACTCTGTCCTCCTGGCCTGGGGACAGCACCGAGCTCCTCTGCCAGCACGGAAAGCCACTCGGTAGACGGGGTACAGCACGCCTGCCATGAGCAGGGTGCTGCAGGCGAGGACAGTGGCAATCACCAGCTCCCTGCGCAGCCCCGCCGCGCCGGGGGAGCCCTCTGCAGGCGGCTGGCAGGTGCGGGTGACATCCTGCAAGGTGTGGCCGGAGGGACAGGATGTGCAGTTGTTGGCCGAGGGGCCCTGGCAGGTGTAGCAGGAGGGGTGGCAGCTGGCACACACGAGGGCGGTGTCCCTGGGGGTGGCACGCCGCGCCCGGCCGTAGTAACGTGGGGGGCAGTAGGACAGGCAGGAGCCGTGGTGGGTGTACAGGGAGCTGCCACAGTCTGTGGAGAGAGGCTGGGGTGAGGCCCTGGGGACCAGAGCGTTGTCACTGTCCCCCCAGAGCCTGGCTCACCCTGGCAGGCTCCCTGCTCGTCCCTCCTGAGGCACTCGTCAGTGGCGGTGGCAGCGGAGCGCCTGGCTGGCATGTCCTCGTCCGTGCCATGCAGGTGCAGGGTGAAGCTGGTCAGCTGGCCTGGGCACAGGAGGGACAGGGGCTGCAAACTTTGGGGTTGTGTCCTGCTCCCGACCCTGTGCTGGCCAGGGAGACCCTCAAAGCCAACAGAGGCGGGCTCGTGGCCAGCAAGGAGAAGCCAACAAATTGCCCATCCAAGGGTGGGGGAAGGAAGAATGACGAAACACAGGGTGACCCCAGTAAAAATGGGGTTCACCCCCCCATGAGGCACCCACCTGTGTTTTGGGCATCACCCCTGTTCTCCAGCTGGAGGGTCCAGATCCCCTTGGGGTTCTCATCCCAGAAGTGAGTGGACATGAAGGTCCAGTCCTTGTAGCCGTCCTGGCTGGTGTCGTAGGGGCTGGAGGAGGAGAGCAGAGCTGGGAGTGCCTGAAGGGTCACCCTGTGCCTGCTCTGAGGGGGCACTGCCACGTGGCAAAGGTCCAGAGGAGTTTTGGGCCCAGTGAGCCCCTTTTTGGGAGCCCTGGGGAGGCTGAGAGAGCCCTGGTGCTCCCTGTGTCCTTACCGCACTGTCACCAGCGTGGACGTGGTCCCCATGGGGCTCCTCAGAGCCACCACCAGGTCCCCCCTGCGGCTGTAGCTCAGGGACAGCTGCACCTGGACGTGCTCCAGGGAGCGGATGCTCTCGGAGCAGGAGGAGACATCCGTGGACACGGTGAGCTTGGGGCCGATGTCCCTGCCGAGGACGAGCTCGGTGAGGGCATTCCCCCCCTGCCATGGGTGTTCTGCCCTCCCTCGTGGCCTCCAAGCATAGCAGACCCACATTTTGGGTCCCTGTGCCTGTGGTGGGCACAGCAAGGCCCTGTGGGAGGCTGGACTGGGGTCACTGTCCCTTACCTGGGGACCTGGCCGGCCTGGACCGAGCACTTCTGCTGGGGCCGGGTCCCTGTCCACGTGGCGGCCGCCTGCACCAGCAGCCCCGCGTCCAGCAGCCCGTAGCCGTAGTAGTGGCTCACTGGGACACGGGTGCACCCAGAGAGGGACCCGTGAGTCCCTCGGTGCCACCAGAGGCTGCCGGGAGGGGTCTGAGGGGCCGAGCCCTGCACTCACCCCGGCGCCCGACGCCGTTCTCGGCCCAGTCCTCTGCCTGCAGGTGAGCGGGTTTGGAGGCCCTGATGATCAGGTGCTGCAGGTCACGCCAGGTCAGGGCTGGGCTGGAAGCAAGGAGGATATGGGACAGAGGTCTGGGTTCATTTTTGAGGGGGAGATTTGGCTCTTCTAGGCTGGGTCAAGTCTGGGCCCAAATTGATCCCACCATGATCTGCCTCAGTGTCACAATGGGAGCAGAGAGCTCCAGGGAACGCCTCTCCTGCTCTCCCATGGCCTGGGGAAAGGCCATAACTCTGCACCCCAGCCTTCCTGCTGCCCGTCCCTTTCTCATCCCTGGGCCGTGTCCCTCTCAGTGTCACCTACTTGGCCTCCAGTGCCAGGGCCACCATGCCTGCGGCCAGCGGGGCCGAGGCGGAGGTGCCGGTGTGTTTGTCTGTGCAGCGGTGGTGCAGGTCAGTGGTCACCTGGGGGGACAGAGGAGTCTCAGGACTGTTTCCAGAACAGCTGCCTGAGGTTGAGTACCTTCAGCACATCCTCCTTCCAGGTCCCTTTGAGCTGTTGAGGCTCTACACAGACACCAAGCCAAGCAGGACTGGGACCAGCCCAGCCCCGGAGCTGCTGCTGTGGCAGAGCTCTCGTGGCACTCACAATCTGCACCTTGCTGGTGGTCCTGCTGCTGTAGGTGGTGGTGAGGATGGCGGGGCAGCTCTCGCTGTAGAGGGGCCGGTGCCCGTCGCCCAGCACGCTGCCCACCGACACCGTGTAGATGCTGTTGGTGTACCCGTCGCAGTTGCAGTTGTCGTAGTTGGTGCCACCGTTGCCTGAGGCCCAGATGAAGATGGAGCCGAGCCCGCCCCGTCCCTGTTGAGGAGCAGAGGGGGGTGAGCAGGGTGTCCTCGTGTCCCTGCTGTCCCCGAGGCCAGGGCTGGGCTCACCTGGACGACTCCTCTGTGGAAAGCGGCGGCGGCCAGGACGCCGGGCCCGTCCACCGTCCTGCCGTCGTCCTCGGGGCCCCAGCTGGCGCTGTAGATGTGGATGTACTGGGGCTGCAGGCTCAGGGCCTGCGCCTCCACGATGTCCATGATGGAGCCGTCCAGCATCCTCACACCTGAGGGCAGGGAGCTGAGCGGCCGAGGTGGCTCCGAGGGGACAGGAGCCACGCAGGTGCCACACGGGGAGGGCCTGGGGACACCCTGCCAGGCCCCCCCTCAGAGCTCTGAGGCGCTTTCACATGCCCCTGCCCTAAGGAGATCAGGCCCCCACGGGTCTGTGCCCTTCCTAAATCTCCTCGTTAAGCCTTTTATAATTAAGCCCGGGGAGTGCTCCCAGCTTTTAACCCCCTTTGCCACCCTCAGTTCCAGAGCGGAGCCTGAGCCTGCCCTGCTGGGTGCTGGGCTGAGCATCAAACCCCCCGGGGCAGCACCCACCCTGCCACCCCAGAGCAGCCCCCGTGGGCTCCTGCATCCCCACAGGGGGCTGCAGCTCATTTCCCTGCCCTGGAGGAACCTCTCACCTCCGATTTTGGCGTTGTAGGCGACGCCTGCACCGCAGATCCCGTTGTTGGCCACAGCTGCCACTTCCCCTGCGCAGCGTGTCCCGTGCCTGGGGGCACAGAGGGACCCTGTGAGGGGTGGGGGGCCTGGGCCAGCCCCGGTCCCCCCGGAGCTGACCCCCCCAGCGTGGGGAGCTGGGCAGGACCCACCAGTTCCTGTCGCTGTCGCTGTATCGGGGCTGGGGGTCGGGGTCGTTGCTGTTGAAGTCGTAACTTGCCAGCGGGTCCTGTTACACAGCGAGGTGCCAGCGTGAGCCCAAGGGCCCGCGCAGGGCTGTGACAGCTTGGCACAGGCGCCTGGCACCCAGCCTGGCGCTGGCACTGCCTGCCAGCTCTGGGGACAGCGGGGCCCCTCCGTGCCCAGAGCTGCAGCTGAACCGAGTCCTGAGAGGGAAGGGAGCACCAGGAGGGGCTGAGGGAGCTGGGGAGGGGCTCAGCCTGGAGCAAAGGAGGAGCAGGGGGGACCCTGTGGGTGTGCACAGCTCCTGGCAGGAGGGGACAGCCGGGAGGGTCAAGAACAAGAGGGAACACTCTGCACAGCCCCTGGCAGGAGGGGACAGCCGGGAGGGTCAACAGAACAAGAGGGAACAGCCTCAGGCTGTGCCAGGTGGGACAGCAGCAGGAATTTCCCCAGGGAAAGGGGGGCTAGGGAGGTTTGGTGTGCCCAGCCCTGGAAGGGCTGGAGGTGGAACTCAGTGCTCTGGGCTGGTGACAAGGTGGGCACAGGTTGGACTCAATGATCCTGAAGCCCTTTTCCAGCCCCAGGGACCCTGGGGTTCTGCACAAAGAGGTGGAAGCAGCCCAGCTGACAGAGCCCAGTGTGCCAGTCACCCGGGGGTGACCCTGGGTGGCCACACGGCCCTGGGAGAGGAGCCACGAGCCAGGGCAAGGCTGGTGTTCCACACCCCCAGGCCTGCCTCTCCCTCCCCGGGCAGCCAGGAGCGCTTTCCAGCCGTACTGGCTCTGCAGCTTGCTGTAATTACACCTCTCTGGGGGCTCCAGAGCTGTACAAGTTCTAACATTTCCTCCCAGTGAGATTGCACTGTGGGAGGCTCCAAACCTTGGATCCAGCCCTGGCGAGGCCGAGCCCCCTCCGCACAGTGCCAGGGCTGGGGTGAGGGCACTGACCCCCCCTCCCTGCAGGAGCAGCTCCCTGGACCCCCTCGTTACGTAGTTGGCAGCCAGGTCGGGATGATCCTTCTCCAGCCCGTCATCCAGGACAGTCAGCACCACCCCCAGCCCCGTGTAGCCTCTGCTCCAGGCCGTGAGGATGTTCAGGTCGGGGTGGATGTCGTTGTTCTGGAAAAGAGATTAAATTTGATCGGGGTCACCTCGGAGGAGTGCTGAGCTGCTGGCTCATCACTGCCGGGGTTAGCTTGCTTTGTGTCTGGGGAAGGGCAGTGCCAGCGCTCAGGGAGGGGTCCTGCCCCTCTGCTCAGCCCTGCTGGGGTGCTGGGCCCCGCTCTGGGCTCCTCAGGACATGGGCTGGGCCCAGGGGAGGGTCACAGAGCTGAGGAAGGGATTGGAGCAGCCTGACAAAGAGAAGCTGAGGGAGCTGGGGCTGCTCAGCCCTGCACGTCCCTGTCTGCAGGGAGGGCCCAGAAATGGCACCAGAGGAACAGGCAGGGGCAGATCCCAGGAATTCCCCCTGCACAGGAGGAAGAACTTCTCCCTGCCCAGAGAGCAGAGGGGCTGTGGGGTCTCCCTGACTGGGGATACCCCGGAACAATCCCGAGCCCATCCCCAGCCCTCGGGGGTGGTGCCGAGCAGGGAGGGGGCACTGGAGCGCCACTGGTCCCCTCCACGCCGTGGCTGGGGTGGGGATTAGAGGGGCAGGAGCCTGCTCTCACCATGTACCACTGCTTGGGGAACCAGGGGTCCGTGGGCACCACGCCCGTGCCCCTCTTGGAGCGCCTCTTCAGCGTCTGCTGCTCGAACCACAGGACCTGGGCGGGGAGCGGCGCCGTGGGTGGCGGGCACTGCCTGCCCGCGGCTGTGCCCTGGCCCCCCGTGCCCTCCTGCCTACCTGGGGGTCCCTGCTGAGCCGCATGTGCCACCCCCAGTGCCTGCTCAGCGCTCTCTGCCTGGTGCCGCGCTGGCTGAAGTGGTAGAAGGGCTCTCCCTCCATCACCTGCGGGCACCAAGAGCTGCTCTGAGCTTTTCCGGGGGGCAGCGGTGCCAGCCTGGCGCCGGCTGAGGGGCTCAGGGTGGTGAATTGGACACCGCGGTGCAGGACAAGCAGGAAGGGGCACTTGGGGACAGGAGGGAGTCCTGGGGAGGGCTGGGTGCCCTTGGGGGTCCCTTGCTGACCCCTGCGTGCTCAGAGACAGTTTGCTCTGAGGGTTGGGGGATGCTGGGACAACATTCCCAGACCCCCAGGACGTGTTTGAAGGGAAATGTTGGATGGGGCTTGGCGCAACCTGGCCTAAGGGAAGATGGGACAGGGAAAGGGGACCAACAGTGGCCACACAGGGCGGGTACGAGCAGGAAAGTGGGGCCAGGGGCACACGGGGTGGGCTGGGCCCGCCCGGGCCGCACCTGGCCCAGGAAGAGCAGCCCGTGCCGGCGGGCCAGGGCCCGCGCGTCCCTCAGCCCCGCCGCCACCCGCACCGCCCAGCTGCTCAGGTAGACGCGGGGCTTGGCGGGGCTCGGAAGGGCGGTGGCGGCCACCGCCAGCAGCGCGAGCAGCACCGGGAACAGCGACAGCGCCAGCGCCGGGCCTGGCCCGGGCCGCGCCGCCATCAGCCCGCTGCGCGCGCTGCCATGGCAACGGCGTCCGCCCCGCCCTCCGCACGGCCTCGCCTGATTGGCCCGCATTCACCCCCGCCCCGCCTCCAATTGGCCACGCCCCTCCGCTCGGCACCGCCGGCCACGCCCCCGGGCGCTCTGACCGGGCGCGGGGTCGGGGCCGCTCCGGGGCCGCCGCTCGCGATCACCGGCACCGCCGCCATGGCCGCCGTGCTGCAGCGCCTGGAGCGCTTCCTGCACAGCCCCGGGCCCCTCGGCGACCTGCTGGCTCGCCTGGAAGCGCGCACCGGCGTCCAACGGCTCTACCTGGCCACAGGTGCGACCGGTACCGCGGGGCCCCCCCGCTTCTCCCGTGCTGTGTCCTGCTCGCCCGGGCCGTGGGGCGCCTTGGCAGCCGCTCAGCGTGGCTCTGGGCTCGGCACGGGGGCACGGGGAGGGCGGGCAGGCAGGTTTGGGGGTCGTGCTGGGAGGGGGCGGGGGGTGCCTGGGTGACATCGCTGTCACCGCGCTGCCCTCGCCTTCCGCAGGCACAAAATCCCCAAATCCTGAAGCTCGCGGGGTCCGAGTGTCAGAGGTGGCAGAGAGACCCTCGAGGTCCCCATTTTGGGTGAGCCCCCAGACGGTGGTGGCTCAGAGCGGGCGCTGGGGATGGCAGCTCGTCCCCGTGCCCCACTGGTGGCACCGGGAGGACCCGGCCTTTAACCGGATCCCTGTTGTTCATTAATGAGGAGCCAGCCGGACTCTCCCCCGGGATCCTCCTACTGGATCCGTCTCCTCTGACCCTCGGCCCTGTGCCCTCTCTGCCAACTTGAGCTGGCCTCATCCACGTGTTCTGATTTCAGATTTCATATCAAACCTCTCAGGGCTTCCCTGTTTCCCGTGTCCCTGCAAGCCCTGGGGCTCCAGGTGGGATTTCCTGGCCCTTCCCCTGCAGCAGGGCTGGTGTTCCCACTCTGGGGGGAAAAGTGTCCGTGCAGGAGCACGTGCTGTGTGCAGGTGTCACTCAGGATCCCTGGTGCCACTCAGGGATCTCCCAAGCAAAACAATCCCGGGGGTTTGGTCAGGCTCAGCCGTGATGGACTTGTGGGGTAGAGCAAGAGTGGACACAGCAAAAAGGGATGGTTCTGCATTCTGCATCCCCGTCCTGGAAAGGAGAAGCTGTCGCTGAACTAAAAATTCCTGATTTCTCCCTCCCTAATTTGTGTTTGAACCACGGGCTGGGGTTTGGAGCAACCTCTGGGCAGCACCACCTGTGACTCCCTCAGCAAAGCCTTTCCCTGGGCTTTTGCTGTTACATAAATTTCTCCGGGGGTTAAAATCCTGCGAAATCCCTTCTAAGGCTCTTGGGGAATGAAACCCAGCACTGCCTGGACCTGCCTGCCCTCCTTGGAGGGAGCTTTGGGACCGCTCCAAAGCCACGCTGCTGCTGCCCGTCTCCCGGGAAAGACCCGGAGCTGTGGGTGCCCGGATCCGGAGCTCAGCCCAGGAATGCTGCAGCGAGCAGAGCCGGGATTATCCACGCTCCGAGCCCGAGCGAGGCCTTTAATTCACCCTACAGACAGGTTAATTCCCAGCTTTCTTGCTGCTGCTGGAATTTGTTCCGGTGCTGGGCTCCATCCCGAATATCCCTGAGGTTTCCTGCCCTCTGAGCCCTGCTGACAGCGGGGTTCTGCCGTGGTTTCCCCCCCAGAATCTCCCTGTCCCACCTTCCCCACCCAGCCTCCTGCGAGCATCCGAGCACAATTAATTAATTGAACGATCTAATTGAGTAGCAGCGGGGTTGGATCGCCGCTCCCAGGGGAGCCAGCGGTGCCGGGAGCCCGATCCGGGAGCAGGGCTCGTCCTCGAGCCGCAGCTCGGGGAATGCCGAGCGGCTCCGGGGGACGCGAGCGGAGCCTTGACTTTGGACCGTGGCTGTTCTCGGCGTCTCCGGCTCCTGGCGCCCTGGCCCCGCGCCAGGGGAGAAATCGAGGGTGGTAAAGTCCCATCCGAGCCAGGGGAGGGGACAGGCGGTGACAGCAGTGGGTCAGGGGTCCCTCGGGGAGGAGCGGGGAGGAGCTCGCTCCGTCGAGCGCCTCAGCGGCGTGGAATTAACGGGGGGTGGAATTAACGGGGGGTGGTCGTCACCCCCCGGAACACGCCCGCTCCCGCTCTGGGATGAGGACCCCGCTCAGCAGAGCCAGCGGGGCCGCCCCTGGTGGCAGCAGGCTCCAGAGCGTCCCCTGTGCCCCGCAGGCTCCGTGGCTTTCCTGGGGCTGTACCTCATGTTCGGCTACGGCGCCTCCCTGCTCTGCAACATCATCGGCTTCGTGTACCCCGCCTACGTCTCGTAAGTACCTGTCACACACCTGGAGAGCGCTCCCCGCCCTTTGCTGGGGGTCTCCCTGCTCACCCAAATGGCAATCATGGCTGGGAAGCTCTTGAGACCTTCCTGGAAGGGCTGGACCGTGCCAGGGCAGGGGGTGTGGAGATTGGGGCAGGTGGAGCCGAGCCAGGGCTGCTGCAGCCGTGTCCTCCCCTCCTCCCCCTGTCCTGCCGCAGCATCAAAGCCATCGAGAGCAACAGCAAGGAGGATGACACCATGTGGCTCACCTACTGGGTGGTCTACGGCGTCTTCAGCGTCGCCGAGTTCTTCTCTGACATTTTTCTCTACTGGTTCCCCTTCTACTACGCCGGGAAGGTGAGGGCTGTGCCGGCTGCTCCTGCCCGGGGCTGGGCGGGGGGAGCTGGCTGTGGTGGCGATGCCCAAAGAGGCTCCCTGGAGCAGAGTTAAAGGAACATTTATTAAAAGGCTTTCAAAGTATTCACCTTGGGCAGTGCAAGAGCCCCGGGTCACGAGTTTTCACACTTTTATAAGTTTTGGTCCTTTCCATATTGGGGTTCATCGTCCAGTTACAGCTCCAGGTTGTGCAGTCCCATCCTCTCAGGTTGCTCTCCTCCATTCCCTGTTGTTTGCACTTTTTGGGGTGAAGCTGGAGCTGTGTCCTTGGTTTTGGGCTGGAAAAGGATTGTTCTGTGTGACTGAACTGTGAGGAGAGCTGCTGACACTTCCTATAAAGTTCAGAGTTATTCACCAATGCAGTCCAGAGTCTGGAATACATGAAAGCCAAACTTAGGGCATCAGAGGGGCTGCACCCAGCCCAGACCCTGGGAGCTGCAGTGGGCCAGCCTTGGGCTGCAGCAGCTGAGCCCCTCGTGTGCCCGCAGTGCCTGTTCCTGGTGTGGTGCATGGCCCCCGTGCCCTGGAACGGCTCCCAGCTCATCTACCACAGCGTCATCCGCCCCTTCTTCCTCAAGCACCACCAGGCCGTGGACAACATGATGGGTGACATCGGCACCAAGGCCCTGGACGCGGCGTCCTCTGTCACCCGGGAAGGTACCTCCAGTCCCCCTGTCCCTCCCCCTGCTCCGTGTCCAGCTTTTCCCAGCGCGGGGCCGTGGGCAGCTCGTTAATTACCGGCGGGTGATTATTTCCCGGTGCCCGTGGGCATCCCCAGGGCACCGTCCCCTGTCTAACCTCTCTCTCCTCTCTGCTGCACGGTCCAGTCCTGCACACTCTGGCCAAGAGCAGAGCCCGGCTGGCGGCCACGGTGGCCCCGCAGCCCAGCCTGCCCGTAGGTACCGAGGGGCCGGGCCGGGCCCCGTGGCACCAGCCCTCTGTCCCGCGGCGTGGCTAGAGCAGGCGCTGCCCTCCTGCTTCTCCCTAGGCAGAGCGTGTCCGTGTGTCCGTCCATTGTCCATCCGTGTGTACATTGTCCGTCCATTGTCCATCCGTGTGTCCATTGTCCATCCATTGTCCATCCGTGTGTCCATTGTCCATCCCTGTGTCCATCCCTGTGTCCATCCCTGTGTCCATTGTCCATTCCCGTGTCCATCCCTGTGTCCATCCCTTTGTCCATCCGTGTGTCCGTCCCTGTGTCCATCCATTGTCCATCCCTGTGTCCATCCGTGTGTCCATCCCCGTGTCCATCATTGTCCATCCATGTGTCAATCCCTGTGTCTGTCCCTCTGTCCCTTGTCCATCCATTGTCCATCCCTGTGTCCATCCATTGTCCATCCATCTGTCCATTGTCCATCCCTGTGTCCATCCCTGTGTCCATCCATTGTCCATCCATCTGTCCATTGTCCATCCATTGTCCATCCCTGTGTCCATCCATTGTCCATCCCTGTGTCCATCCATTGTCCATCCATCTGTCCATTGTCCATCCCTGTGTCCATCCCTGTGGCCATCCATTGTCCATCCCTCTGTCCCTTGTCCATCCATTGTCCATCCCTGTGTCCATCCATTGTCCATCCATCTGTCCATTGTCCATCCCTGTGTCCATCCCTGTGTCCATCCATTGTCCATCCATCTGTCCATTGTCCATCCATTGTCCATCCCTGTGTCCATCCCTGTGCCCACGTGCCCCTTAGCGCTGCTCCCTCCGAGCCCCCCAGGGTTGGGGCGGGCTGTCCCGGCTGTCCCGGCTGTCCCGGCTGGCCTGGCTGTCACCGCCGTGCTCAGCGGGGCCGGGACACCGGGCACTGCCCGGGAACGGGGACTAACGCCGTCCGTGTCTCCGCAGGCGTCAAAACATCCCTGAACCTGGCAGATTTCGTGCAGAAGGTGAAGTAAGAGGGGCACCGGGGCCACCGGTACCGGCACTACAGCCCCGGTACCGGGACCAGCACCGGCACTGCGCTCCCGGTACTGGTACCAGCACCCCCCGTTCTGCACCGAAGTTCCCCATACCGGCACTACAGACGCCGGTACCGGCACCACGCTCCCGGTACCGGTACCGGCACCCTCCGTTCTGGCACCGAAGTCCCCCGCACAGACTCCGGTACCGGCACCGCGGCCCTGCTGACGGTACCGGCCAGCCCGGGCCGCACCGCCCGGGGTCGCGGCTTTCTCCGGTCCCACTCTGTTGTTCCTCCGTTCCCCCGTGTCCCAATAAACGCCGGTGCCCGCCCAGCGCCGCTCCCGTCCCGCCTGTTCCGCGACCCCGCGCGGCGCCTTTAAGAGCGGCGGGGGCGGAGCCTTGGGGAAAGGGGCGGGGTTTTCTCGATGACGTGTCCGGGGTGTGGCGGAAGTGCGGCCGGAACAGAGGTGTCGGTCTGTCTGTCCGTCTGCGGTCCAGGGGGGTCCGTCTGTCCTCTGGGAGGCTCAGGGGGCTCTGTCTGTCTGTCTGTCCGGGGGCGGAGGGGGCCGGTTTATCTGTGCGGGGGTGGGGCTCTGTCTGTCTGTCCGTCCTGCGGCGGGGGTGGGGGCAAGGCGGGGTCTGTCCGTGTCCGTCTGTCTGTCCGTCCAAAGGGCGGGGTGATGGAGTCGGTCTGTCTGGGGGGGAAGGGAGTCGGTCTGGGGGAGGGGGCCAGCACAGGGGACCCGTGTGTGTGTTTGGGAGGCAGGCAGCTGTCTGTCTGTCTGTCTGTCCGGAGGGGAAGGTGGGGGGGGTGTTCTGTTTGTCCATCCGGGGGGCACAGTGAGTGGGCTCTGCCTGCTGCGGGGTGTCCGTCTGTCTGTCCAAAGGGCAGCACAGGGGGTCTGTGGGTCTGTCCGTCTTGGGGGGGATAGAAAAGGGGAGGGGAGGTGTGCGTGTGTCTGTCTGTCTGTCTGTCCGTCCGGGGTGGGGGCAGCGCAGCGCCCTCACCTGCCCCCTCCGCAGCCCCTCCCACATGAGCCCCCGCCCGGGATGAGCTCCAAGGCCAAGCGGGTGCTGCCCACCCGCCCCGAGCCCCCCAGCGCCGAGCAGATCCTGGCCGACGTGCAGGGCACGCTGCCCTCCGACCCCGTGTTCGTGCTGCCCGCCGAGCCCCCCCAGGAGCCCGGCCCCGCTCCAGGTGAGCCCCCTGGGGAAGGGGACACGGGGACCCCCCGGCCCCGCTGAGCCCCGGCTGTGCCCGCCAGGCTGCCCCGAGCCCGCGGCCGAGGAGCGGGAGCGGCTCTACCGGCAGGTCCGCTCCTACGTGGGCATGAAGCAGCGGCTGCAGCAGTCCCGGGAGCGGCTGCGGGAGCGGCGCCGGGAGCTGCAGAGGGTCGGGGAGGCGCTGGAGCGCGGCATCGCCGACATGCGGCAGAAGGCGTTCTGAGGGACGCGCCGCGCCGGGGTTTCACCTTCCCAAAGCCGTTTGCATCGGGACGATCCGGATTTGCCAGGATCTCCTGTGCCACCCCAGTGACCTTTTCCCAGGGAGCACCGGCACCCTCCAGGTGGCACTTTCCTGCTGCTGGGACAAAAGCTTGCACCCCTCCTGCTGCCCCTGAACCCTGCCATGTCCCCCGGGGGTGGCACGTCCTCTGCTCCCTACGACTTTTCCCTCTGGTACTTCCCCGAGGATGACCACGTCGCCTCCCGCATCGCGGAGCGCCTGAGGCAGGAGGGCTTTCGGGGCTTCACCGAGCACCAGGACCAAGCGGCGGGGACATCCGTGGTCCAGACGGCCGTGCAGGTCATCGAGGCCAGCCGGGTGGCCATCCTGCTCCTCTCGGCCAAGTCCCTGGGCGACCGCTGGTGCCAGCGCGTGTCGCAGTGGAACCTGCTCCACGCCGTCCAGCAGCGCGGCCCCAGGGTGGTCCCCGTGTGCGTGGGGGTCAGCAGGGCCCAGGTGCCCCCGTTCCTGCAGCACCTCGTCCCGCTGGAATACCAGAACGAGTTCTTCTTCCAGCGGCTGCTGGCCAGCCTGAGGTCCCGCCCAAGGAGCGGGGCCAGGCGGGTCCCGCCCGCGGGGACAAACTGAGGGACCACCAGGGGCGCTGGGTCGGGGGCCAGCACCGTGCCGTGGTGTGAAAAACTGCCCTGCTTTGCTAATAAAGGCGGTGGGGATGGCTCACCCAGCGCTGCGGGCTGTCGCAAATGTCACAAACCCCCATTTCTGGGAGCTGAAGGTGTCGCTTTCTGCCTGCACCGCCGAGCGCTGGGGGGGCCGTGGGTGTTTCCCACCCCCACAGGTGCGACCTTGTGGGTGCTCCTTCCCCTTCCTGCCCCCCCCGAGCAGCATCCTCGCCCCGCTGCTGCCCTGCCCCGCTGTCACACTCCACCCGGGGCTCCTCCAGCTCGGCGGCTGCTCCGGGCGACGCAGAGAGAGCGGGATGGGGGCTCGGGGCTGCCTGGGGCCGCTGCTGCTGCTGCTGCTGCTGCCGCCCCTCCCGTGGGGCGAGCACCGCGCCGGCGGCTCCGGCGTGGGCCCGGAGTCACTGTCCGGGGACAGGAGCTGGCTCCAGCCGTCCATCATCGGGGGACGCGAGGCCGAGCCGCGCTCCCGGCCCTACATGGTGTCCCTGCAGTTCCGGGGGGTTCACGCCTGCGGGGCAGCGCTGCTGCAGCGGAGCTGGGCGCTGACGGCCGCGCACTGCCGGCCTCGGGGGTGAGTCCGGCACGGCCGCGCCCTGCCCGGGCAGGGGACGGGGCTCCGGGTGAGCGGCACCGGGCTGACCCCGCTGCCGGTGGGCTCGGGCAGGTCGTGGGACAAGGGGCGGCTGGTGGTGGGGCTGCACAAGTGGGAGAAGCGCGGGGCGAGCACGCAGACCTTCTCCATCCGGGCTGCCTGTCCCCACCCCGGCTACAACCGACGGACGATGGAGAACGACCTGCTCCTGCTGCAGGTGCGGCTCGGGCGGCGGGGAGGGCTCCGAGCGGGGCGGGAGCGGCGGCGGCGCCGGGAAGCGCGGCCGGGAAGGGCGAGGTGCTCGCGCGGGGTCGGTGCAGCTGCGCTCGCAGCCGGAGCGGGGTGACATTTCCTCTTCTCACCCCCGAGAGATTTCACACCCGGGTGTCATCTCCCCGCTCCCGCTGGCGCTGCACCGGCTCGGTGCTCCCCAGCCCCCCTGGGCTCCCCCTCAAACCCCCGCCTGCAGCATCGGGGGGCTCCCCGCCATCCCCTCTGCCCATGGGGGGTTGTGACGCCGCCACCGCCCGCAGCTGGACGGGAAGGTGACACTGAGCAGCACACGGCAGCTGATCCCGCTGGCGCGCCGGGAGCCGGCGCCGGGGGCGCGGTGCAGCGTGGCGGGCTGGGGGGTCGTGGACCGCCAGGGCCGGAGGCTGTCGCCCACCCTGCAGGAGCTGAACGTGACGGTGATGGACACGCGGATTTGCAACAACAGCCGCTTCTGGCGCGGCGAAATCGCCCCCGGCATGATCTGCTTCCACGGGCAGCGCGGCTCGGCCCCCGCCAAGGTGAGAGCCCGAGGGGTACAAAAACCCGAGCCCGGCTGCGGGGGGATGCTCGACCTGAGCTGGTGAGATGTTCTCCCGGCCATGGTGGGGGTCCCTGTCCCCTGGTGCACTCCCCGGTGTCACACCCCCCCAGGGTGACTCGGGGGGGCCGCTGGTGTGCGGGAAGCGGCCGGCGGTGGCCGGCGTGATGTCCTTCAGCAGCAAGAACGCCACCGACCCTTCCAAGCCCCCCGTGGCCACCTCGACCGTGAAGTACAAGAAATGGATCCAGAAAACGCTGCGGAGGGGCTGCGGATCCGGCCAGCCCAAACACACACGGGATAGAGCAAACACCCCTTCCTATTTACACAGGTTGGTTTTTAATTGGGAATACTGTCCAGAGTCTGGTAAAATAACATCCTCAGTACATAGATACAGTGACGGCGAGCGGAGCCCGGCGGGATTGTCGGTGGAGGAGGAGGAAGAGGGCGGTGGCTTGTAGCCGGGGGGCGATGCTGGCCCTCCTGCCACCCCTGCGCTCCCTTACAGCACTCGGGTGTGCTGCTCCTGGGGTTTTCCTGCTTTTCTTCACTCCCAGTCTCTGCTCCCTCCGTGCCGGCCACTTCCAGGGCAGGGGGGCTCCAGTGGGCACAGGGGTGTGCCCATCCCCACGACCCCCGTGCACATTCCTGGGGAGCCCCTGCATATCCCCATGGTCCTGGTGTCTCCCTGGCCCCACTGTGTGTCCCCAGTGCAGCCCAGAGCTCCTCACTGTGTCCCCACAGCCACCCAGGTGTGTCCCCTGCACATGTGCCCATAGCCCAGTGTCTGTCCCTACAGCCCCCCGTGGCACTGGGATGGGGGGGCTCAAAGGTCACCCCACCCAGGCAGGGAGTGATGGTGCAGGACTGGAGGTATCTGAGGGGTCTGGGACCACCTGGGTTGGGGGAACCACCTGGGTTGGGGGTCCCTCTGCAGCCCATCCCTGGGGCTGAGGCACTTCCCACACACCCCAAGGTTGGCACGTGGGCACAGCTGGCAGCAGGAGTGGGGATGTCCCCAGGGTTTTGGGGCTGGCAGGCCCCGTGCTCGTGGGCGTAATCCAGTCCTGGATGGATTCGTGTCCACATCCACAAGGACACACCAGGATCCTGCTGCCAGCCGAGGCTCTCCTGCCCTGGGGGTGGGAGGTTGGGGGGCTGTGGTGGAAGGTGAGGGACCCCAGACCCTTTCCTGGGGGTTGGGCATCCTGGTGCCAGCTCAGCACCCTGTCCCCTCCCAGAGCAGCCCCCCAGCCTGGTGACAGCACCGTGTGAGCAGTCCCTGGGATGAGCCCATCGGGACCCCAGCCACCCCCACGAGCCCTGCCCGGCTCCTCCTGCACCATTTCCTGCCACCCCCTCGGAGCAGCACAGGGCACCCTCAGCCATCAGGAACCTCCAGCAGGGGTTCTGATCCCCGAAACGGGTGTCCTGGTCCCCATCTCCCCCTCCAAATCCTCTCTTCTGTGTCCCTTCCCCGTTAATAAATGAGCCAGAGCTGGTGCCAGACGAGCAGGAGCGTGTGGGGTTTTCCTGGATGTGCTGTGTCAGCTCCACGGCCTGTGGGATCAGGCCCTGGCTCAGCCCCTGGGTGAGCAGGATGGGGACACATGGGGACACAGCCCCACTTCAGCTTGTCCCTGGGTGTCCATCAGTGGCAGGGGATGGTCCATGAGAACCAGCTCGGGCTGAACCCGGAACGTTCCCAGTTCTGTCCAGTCCTTGCTGCTGGGAACGGTGATGCTTCAGCACAGCAAGACCCCAGCCGGGGCCAGCAGCAGGGTGGGGTGACTCGCTGGTCCCCATCTGTCCCACATCCCCACGTGTGTCCCAAACACAGCCCCAGCCAGCTCCCGTGGGGCCGGGGGCGTCGCAGGACCCTCGCTGGGGCATCATCAAGCTTGGATTTTCTCCACCGCCTTGTCGGCCACCGCCGTCACCGCCATGGGGCTGGGGACGTAGTTGAAGGGGGTGACCCGGGCGGCCTTGCTGGGGGAGCCATGCCGGCTGCCGGGGAAGCTCCCGGCAGGCACCTCGTGCCCGAAGGAGATGGGCAGGGCGGCCTTGGCGGGCGCGGGGGCTTCGCCGTCGCCGGTGGCGCGGGGCTGCGGGGGTCCCTCGCGGCTCTCCAGCGTGGGAGAGGTGCTGGAGTTGGTCTTGGAGGTGGCGAAGTCCTCGGTCTGCACCACGGCGTCGCTGGTCTTCCTGGGCGTGCCGGGGGTGCCGGGGGGCTCCTCGTCGCCCGAGCCCGCCAGCGGCAGCGCGGAGGAGGGCAGCGTGCTCTTGAGGATGTGCGGGATGTCCTCGTCGCGGATCCTCCGCCACGTGCCCTTCATCACCACCACCGGCGGCTTTCCCGGCGGCGCCCCGGGAGCCGGCTCGTTCTGCCGCCGCCGCGCCGCCGCCTCGGAGCGCACGGAGGACGGGCTGGCCGCCCGCCGCGCCACGCTGATGTTGGGCGAGGACGAGTAGCGCTTGAAGGGCTCGGCCGCGGGCGCGCTGCTCTTCACCGGCAGCCGGGACGGGCTCTCGGAGCTGGTCCGGCGAGGCGGTTTGGCCCCGGCCGTGGCTTTGCCGCCGGGCTGGGCTCGGGGGGTGAGCGGCCGCTGGCCGGGGCTCGCCGGTTTGGCCGCCTTGAGCTCGTCGCAGCGGGAGGAGCAGAGGAACACGGCCGGGAGCGCGGCTCGGCTGCGCTGGGGGGAGCCCCGGCGGGGCAGCGAGGTGGCCGGCGGCGCCGGGGACAGGTCGGAGCGGTGGCGCAGCAGCAGGCTCGAGGATTCCTTGATGAAGGTGAGCTGGCGCAGGAAGCCGGAGCGGTCCGAGTCGCTCCCGCTGGAGCGGGCGGATGACATCCGCACCAGGTTGAGCCGGCTGCCCCCCGGCCCCCCGGGCCGAGCCTTGGAGCCATCGACCTGCTCCTCCAGCACCGGCATGGCCCCCCGGCCCGGCAGCACCTTCCTGCTGGGCTTCTGCATGAAGGGGATGCGCACGGGCGACTTCTGCGTCTTGGACTGCTTGGGAGCCGGGGATTTGGGGGCCGCGGCTCTGCCCGGGGGTCCCGGCGGGGAGGAGGAGCCGCTGGCCTTGCCCGGGGCCGGGCCCCCCTGTTTGGTGACCTGGGAGGGCGACGGCAGCTTCTTGGGGGCGTGCTGGGAGGGCGTGGAGGTGCGGGAGGAGCCCGAGGAGGGGGGGCCCTTGCCGATGCGGGCGGGCGGGGTCGTGCTCCTCTTGGGCAGCGCCAGCTCCCCGCTGTCGGGGGCTTTGCCCAGCCGGTGCAGGCTCCGCGAGCGCTGCTGGCTCAGCGAGAGGTTCTTGGCCGGCGGCGCCTCGGCCTTGGCCGCGGGGGTCTTCTTCGGGGTGGCCCGTGGGCTGGGGGCGTCTTTGGCCAGGCTGGGCATGTAGATGACGGTCCTGCCGCGGAAGACCACGGGCAGGTTGGGCACCGGCTTGGCGGGCGCCGGGCTCCGCTCCGCCCGGGAGCCGGCGCGGGCGGCGGGACGGGCACCGGCCGCGTCCTTGCGCTCCGGGCGGCCCTTGCTGTGCTCCCTCCTCGCTGGCTCCCGGCCGGAGGCGCTGCCGGGCCGCTGCTTGTCCTGCCTGCCCAGGGAGAGCTGCAGCGTGGAGCCCACCGAGAGCCCCGACATGAAGGACAGGATGGAGTCGGACTCGGAGGAAGGCTCCCGGGACAGGGAGGCGGCAGCCTGGTGCAGCCAGGTGACGATGGAGTTGGCTCCCTCCTGGATGGCTTGCCACTCCACGCTGTCCAGGTCGGATCCCCGGTCGGAGCCGGCGTCCTCCTCGGGGTGATGCCTGGCCTCGGCTTTCCTCTCCCTCCCTCCGGCACCCGGCTGCTTCTGATTCCTCTCCACCAGCCTGCGGCGAGCCGCGGGCCGCCGGCGCTTGGGCATGGCCGAGCCGATGCACTTCTGCAGCAGATCATCCTCCGAGTTGAGGCTGGGGGAGCTGGGCGAGCCCCCCTGCGCCTGCCCCACCGCGGCTGACCGCGGCCAGGCGGCTTTGCCGCAGGGCTGGCCCCGCTCCTCGCCCTCCGAGAGGTTGGCGTCGCTCAGGGAGCTCATGGAGGAGCTCAGGGAGTAGCACGGCGGCGTCTCGTCGGCGATCAGGTTGTTCTGAGGCTTCGTCTTGGCCGGACGGGAGCCGGGTTCGGGGTCTTTGTGCGGGACGGAGCCTCCCCAGCGCTCCCTCCGCGGCGCCCGGCCGGGCTGGGCTCTGCTGCCGGAGCCGTCCCTGCCCGCCTCGGGCAGCTCGTCCAAATCCGGGTCGTAGAAGCAGTAGACGGCTTCCTCGGTCGGCGTGGTGTGGCACAGCGACTGGAACACCACGCCGTCCTCCAGAGCCTCGTCCTTCCTCCCGGGGCCACCGCTGGCGCGGCCCACGCCCAGCTCCAGGCTGGCTGCGCCCTTCGCGAGGGTCTGGCCCCGCTTCCCCTCCGCGCGGCCCGGGCCCGCTCTGCCCTTCCCGGCGGAGCTGAGGCGGGCGGGGGCCGAGCTGCCCGAGGCGGCCCTGCGGGCCGGGATGGTGCCGGGCTGGCGGCGCCGCTCGGCCAGGGGATGCTCGGCCTCCTCGGCCGCCGGGTGCCGCAGGGTCTCGTCGCTCAGCGAGGCGGCGCTGGAGAAGTTGACGGGGGTCCCGTCGGCCGAGTCGGTGAAGGAGTCGTCGTCCTTGAAGAGGTCGCGGGCGGTGGCTCGCAGGTGCTTGGGGACGCCGGGGTGGGTGTGGGCCGGCACCAGCATGTACACGGGGACGTGCAGCGGCTTCTTGGTCTGCGGGTGCAGCACCTGCCCGGACAGCAGCGAGGTCTTGACCTTGCGGAAGCGGGAGGGCATGGCCGAGCTGATGCACTCCTTGAGGATCTCGATGTCGTCGTCGTCGGGGGGCTCGGGGCGCTCCGCCCTCCGCCGGCCCTCCAGGTACCGCTCCTCCCGCCGCTCCTCCCGCTTCTCGTGAGCCGCGAAGTTCAGGCTGTTCTTCTCCGGGAAGGTGGGGATCAGCTTGAGCTCCACGTCCTTCTGCACGTAGTGCTCGTGGAGGGGCAGGGCGCTCAGGCTGGAGGCGCACGAGAAGTTCTCGTTGGGTTTCTCCACCGTGAAGTAAACCATGGAGTCCAGGTCCTGGGGCAGCTGGAAGCGTTCCTTGAAGTCGGTGATCTCCATGAACTTCTTGACGTTGTTCTCCCACTGGATGTTGAACTGGCTGGTCTCCTTTTCTGGCTGGCAGCCCAGCTCGAAGAGCGGAGTCTTGCTGCGGCTGGGGGGCATGGTCTGCCCGGGGCTGTCGGGCAGCTCGCTGGGGCTGATGGTGCCGCTGATCATTTCGCTGCACGGGTCGCTCTGGATGGAGCTGGCGATGGAGGGGCTCTCGAAGCTGCCCAGGGAGCTGACGGAGCTGCAGCGGCTCATCACCAGCGGCGTCTCCTGGATGTAGTTCTCCGAGGAGCTGGAGGGCGTCAGGTCCTCCTGGCACGAGGGCGAGGCCTCCCGCAGGAAAACCTTGTCGCGCTTCGGGAAGGGGATGGTGATGGGCTGGGAGATCCCCAACGGCGTGGTGGGACCTGCATCCACCGCCTTCTCCTTCTCCTGCCTCCCGTCCTCCCCTTCTGCGTCCCCCTCCTCCATCTCCAGGATCTCCAGGGAGGAGTCGCTATCCAGGTCGTTCTCGCTGTGGCTCTGCCCGTCCAGCACGTTGTCTGCCGAGGACAGCGAGGACAGGGAGCTGCACCGGGAGAAGCAGATTGGGGTGTCCTCCACCGAGTACTTCTGCACCGACTCCTGCTCCGCCGAGGCCGGTGGCTGGGCCGGCAGCTTCTCCGGGATCTTGCTCAGGGGCTCGGCCGCCTGCAGCAGCGCCGGGGGGAGCCAGGCTTGCTTCCTGCCCAGGAGGGAGGGCTGGTGGCCAGCAGCCGTGCTGCTCTTGGCCAGGGTCTCAAGCATGGGGACGTGCTGGTAGGATGGAGAGAGCTTGATGGTGCGAACATGGGGGTCTGTGGGGGGCTTGGTGCCCACCTCCTTCTTCCACTCTGTCTCCTTCTCCGGCACCTTGGGGCTGGGGAACATCACCATCTTCTTGGCCCGTTCAGGCAGCTCCCGCTGCTCGGGTTTGTCTGGCTCGGCCGGCTCCCGTGCCGGGGGCTCGGCCCGCTCTGGTTTGCCCAGGATGCTCTTGAGGTCGAGCCTGCTGGGCCTCTTCTGGTAGCGCTGCAGCTCGTCCCGGTAGTCCAGGAAGGCGGCCCTGGGGCAGGGCTTCATGTGCTCCTTGGTGCAGTAGCCGTCGCTGGTGCTGCCGCTGTTGAGGCTGTCGGTGGACAGGCTGGTGTAGGCCGTCTTCAGCCGCAGCAGGGTGTGCGCCCGGCTCAGGCTCTCCCGCTTGGCGAAGCCGCCGGCGTCCGACAGCCGGCACGGCGAGCAGGACTGGGCGCGCGCCTCGTGCCCGTCCTCGGGGCCGTACTGCCAGTCCAGGCAGTGGTCCTCGGAGCTGAGGCTGAAGCTGTCGTCCGAGGAGTTGTGCATGGTGGAGATGTCCTCCACCAGCTTGTCGATCTTGGCCACCGTGCTGGAGATCTTGTTGGCCAGCTTCTCGGCGGCCAGCGAGACGTCGTCCTCCGGCAGCGGCGGCTTCCTGGGCTCGGCCGCCTTCCCGCTGCCATCCTTCTCCGGCTCCGGGCAGCGCCGCTGAGCCAGCACCCGCGGCAGCGCCTGGCCCTGCAGGAAGGAGGAGTTGAGGAACATGGAGAGGACGGAGGCGCTGGCCGTCTCCACGCCGGTGGAGATGTTGGGCACCTCGTCGTCATCGAAGCAGCCGGAGTCGGAGGCGTAGTCCTTCACCAGGCTCTCCATGTGCCGCATCGGCTTCTTGGCGCTCTGGCCCTTCAGGCTCTGCTTCTCCATGGTGTCGAAGGTCTCAGCCAGGTGTTTGGCGTCCAGCTCGGCCTCCAGCGCCTTCTGCTTGCGCATGTAGAGCGAGGGCATGCAGGAGCCCGGCGACACCACGGCCGCGTCCTTGTACTTGGGGGGCCGGTTGGTGAGGAGGTTGCGCAGCGCGGCCGCGCTGCCCATGGCGATCATCTTGTGCTTGGAGTGGATGAGGTTGCGCAGCATGCTGACCGCCCCCAGGTCCCACAGCAGCTCCTGGTCGCGGGGGCTGCGGGCTGACAGGTTCCAGAGGGTGCCGCAGGCGTTGCTGACGATGGTCAGGCTGTGCGAGCGCAGGTGCTGCAGCAGCGTCTGCAGGCAGTTGTGGTCCCGGAGCACCTGCCTGCGGGACAGAGGGCACCCCCCGGCCGTCAGGGTGGTCCTGGACCCTCTCTCTGCCCCATCCCAGGGGTGCAGGGTGACCCACCACCCCTGCCCAGCCATGACATCCCCCCAGTGCTGTCCCTGGGGTCTGCAGTGCCCCCCGATCCCGCAGCATCCCCCAACACCACCCTTGGTGCCCAGGGTCCCCCATCTCCATCCCCCTCGTTCCTGCAGCCGTATCATCCCCCAGTGCCATCCTGGGGTCCATGGAGCCCGGGTTCTCCCATTCCCATCCTCCCCCCAGCTATGGCACCCCCCAATGCCATCCCTAGGTCCGTGGTGCCCTCAGGTGAGGCCCCACCCCGCAGTGCCCCTCACCTGTAATCCTCCCGTGTGGCGACGAGGCTGGAGACGTTCCTGAGGATGCCACCGCCGCTCTCGATGATGGCCAGGGAGTTGCTCTGGCACTTGTAGGTGAGGGTGCTGACCAGGAAGCCCAGGGCCCCCTCCACCCCGCAGATGGCCGCCTTGTTCTCCGTGCTGTGCGCCGAGAGGTTCCACAGCGCGCTCAGGACGCTCTTCAGCGTCGACTCCTGCCCCGGGAGGGGACACACAACTCCTGTCAGCCCTGTCCTGTCACCCTGTGCCCGCTGTCACCCACCCCAGGGGGACACACAGCCCTGCCAGGTCTGTCTGTGCCCACTGTCACCCACGCCAGGCTCACCTTGCCGGCGTGCAGGGCGCAGCGCATCAGCCCGGTGACGCTGCCCACCTCCCGCAGCACCTTCTTGCTGTTGATGTCAGCACGCCAGGAGAGGTTCCTCAGGATGCTGGAGACCACCTGGAGAGGCAGACGGGGTGAGTGGGCACGGGGACAGTCCCCCTACCTGTCCCCCACCCCAGGGAGCCCCAGCAGCACCCACCTGGTGCAGCTCCTCGCTGTCGGAGCCCAGCTGGGCCACGATGGCCTCCATGCAGCCCCGGCGGGAGCACAGCGTGGCCTGGGGGAGGACGAGGGTGGTGAGGGTGACACTGTGACCCTGAGACCCTGCTGATGTCCCCGAGACCCTGCTGATGCCCCCCAGACCATGCTGATCCCCCCAGACCATGCTGATGTCCCCAGACCATGCTGATGTCCCCAAGACCCTGCTGACGCCCCCCAGACCATGCTGATGTCCCCAGACCATGCTGATCCCCCCAGACCATGCTGATGTCCCCCACACCCTGTTGGTGCCCCCCAGACCCAGCTGATCTCCCCCAAACCCAGCTGAACTCCCCCAAACCCAGCTGAACTCCCGCAAACCCAGCTGATGCTCCCCAAACCCAGCTGATCTCTCCCAGACCCTGCTGGTTCCCCCCAGACCCTGCTGGTTCCCCCCAGACCCTGCTGATCGCCCCCAAACTGCCTCCCCCCACCTTGTTGACCACGTCTCCGAAGGTGAGGTTGGTGAGGGCCATCCCCGCGTAGCGACGCAGCGCCAGGTTCAAGGGGTCGTTGGTCATCTTGTGCATCTCGTAGTCCACCTGCAGCAGCTCGGCCACGGCCTGCAGCCCACCTGTGGGGCGGGGCAGGGGTCATTTGGGGTTCCCCCACCTCCAGCAGCCCCTCTGGGCGCGGTGCAGAGGGAAGGAGCCCCCTCCCCGCGCTCACCCAGCTCGTTCATGGCCCGCCGGTACTCCTCGTCGAAGGACAGCTTCATGATGGCACAGGTGGCCTGGCAGATCTGGGGCTCGATGGGCACCGGCACTGCGGGGGGATGAGGGTCAGTCCCCCGTGGCACACACGATGCTCCCAGCCCCTCCCAGCTGGCGTGGCCCCGTCCTGCCCATACCAGCACCCTCGGGGCCCCGTGCCCCGTCCCGGCTCTGCATCTGCAGCCAGTCCCAGCAGGTCTCCGAGTAGGAGCGGATCTGCTCCAGCACGTGCAGCACCCTCATCTCCTTCTTGGCCTGGCCCTCGTCGGGCTGGGAGAAGACGATGTTGTGCAGGGCGGCGTTGGCTCTCATGCGGGCGTCCTTGGCGCCCGTGGGGCTCTCGGGGGGCCCCGGCTCCCCGTCGGAGTCGTGCAGGATCTGGATGAGCAGCGGCAGGCAGCCCGACTTGCGCATGGCCAGGCAGCTCTCCTGCGAGCTGGACATGGCCAGCAGCGTGCGGGACATGTCCTCCTTGTCCCGCGTGGCCAGCATGGACAGCAGCCAGAACACCACCTCCACCTGCGGGGGCACACGGGGTCACGCTCAGCCCCGCCGCGGGCTCGGCCCGGCCCGGCTCCGGCCGCTGCCCCTCACCTTGGTGTTGCCGCCCTCCTCGGGGTGGGTCGGGGGGTCCAGGCTGCCGTCCCCCTCCATGCCCGGGGCCTTCCCGCAGAGCTGCAGAGGAGGGGGCAGCTTGGGGGGGGCTGCATTGCAATGCCCTCCCCCCCCCGTGCCCAGCCCCTCCCCACTCTCCTGCCACCCCCAGCCGTTGCTTCCGTCAGTGCCAGGGCTGCGTTTTTCTGTGTTTTTGTTGTTTTAAGTTAAATCGGGGATGATTGGGATGGGGCGGCTGCTGCAGGCTCAGGGACGGGAGAGCGTGGGTGGGAGTGGGGAGGGGGCTGGGGCTGAGCCTGGGGAGGGATGGAGGGGCTGGAAACGGGGGCTGAGAGGAGCTGGGGGTGTCTGGGGGTGACGGCAGCTGTGGGCGTTGCCACGTGGGGCTGTGGGTGACAGTGACAGTGGGACAATGACAGTGGTGAGGCTGTGGGTGCCAGTGGGACCATGTGGATGGCAGCCTGTGATGGTGGCAATGGCAGGGCTGTGGGTGACAGTGGGACAACGACAGCCTGTGATGGTGACAGTGGCAGGGCTGTGGGTGACAGTGGGCCTGTGACAGTGGTGAGGCTGTGGGTGCCAGTGGGACCATGTGGATGGCAGCCTGTGATGGTGACAGTGGCAGGGCTGTGGGTGACACTGGGACAGTGGTGATGGCAGCCTGTGATGGTGGCAATGGCAGGGCTGTGGGTGACAGTGGGACTGTGACAGTGGTGAGGCTGTGGGTGACACTGGGACAATGGCAGCCCACGATGGTGACAGTGGCAGGGCTGTGGGTGGCACTGGGCCCGTGGCAATGGTGGGCAGTGGGTGACAGCGTGGCGATGGTGATGGCAGCCCATGACGATGATGATGGCGGTGGAGCTGTGGGTGACAGTGGGACAATGACAGTGGCAGGGCAGTGGGTGACACTGGGGCCATGTCGATGGCAGCCCGTGGTGCTGGCGATGACGATGACGATGGCAGGCTGCCCACCCTGGTGTCCCTGTTGGCGGCAGATGCCGCGGGAGCCCCCGCCCGCCCGCCCGCCGTGGCCTACTTCTGGTCTCCATGGCAACTGCCCATTTCACGGTGCCCGAGCCACACAAAGTCCTGGCTGTGCCGGTGGGGACAGCGCGGGGGGGCCGTGCTGGCCCCCTCCTCCACCCTTCCCGGCCCCGGGGCCCCGCAGGGACCGGGGACGCCCCGGCCCCGCTACCTGCGGCTCCGGCTGCTGCGCCTTGTCCTGCGCCTCCATCAGCTCCTTGTCGATCTGCTCCAGCCGGGACGCGCGGATCTGGGGGGCACAGAGAGGGCTGGGACCCCCGGAGCACGGGAAAGGGGAGGGAGGGGTGTAGGGGTGCGAGGAACGGGGTGTGAGGAGCTGGAGTGGGGTGTGAGGAGCTGGTGTGGGGTGTGAGGAGCTGGAGTGCGGTGTGAGGAGCTGGAGTGGGGTGTCAGCAGCTGAAGTAGGGTGTGAGGAGCTGGTGCAGGGCTCCCAGAGCTGCTTGTGAGGGTACCCAGAGTTGAGCCCATCACTCTGGAGCCCCCCAGAAGTGGAGCAGCAGGAGCTGGGGGTGAAGGACCCACCTGTGCCCGCTGCACCATCTCGTCGGCCGTGCCGAAGCGCTCCTCCATCAGCGAGCGGATGTGCTGCGCCTCGAACTGCAGCTGCTGCCGGATCAGATCCATCTGCATGGAGAACTGCACAGGGGCTGCCGTGAGCGGGGTCCAGGCAGCTCCCCAGGGCCTCGGGGGGGACAGGGGTGCCCCCCACTCACCGTCTCCACGTGGGGCAGCTCGTCCAGGCGCGTGGCCAGGCTCTGCAGCTGGGCGTAGTACCAGACCTTCTCCTTCTCCTCCTTCTCGATCTCCCCCAGCAGGAAACACCTGCGGGAGGGGAGGACCCCGTGAGCACAGCCCCGGGCACCCCCCGGTAGGAGTGAGCCCCTCAATGACAGAGTGGCAAAGCTGGCCTTTGTCCCCCAGAAAAGGAAAGAAGCCCAGAAGTTTCTCTCAACGATTAGGTGAAAAGCCACCTCAGGGGCTTCACCAAAAACTCGGGGTCATCTAATTGGATAGAAGCCAAAAAGCCCCTCTTGAACCATCAGGTAGAAGAGAACAAAAGAACTAAAGTGCTTTTGTGAGGTGTTTTTACCAGGAGCAGACCTCTGGCTCGAGTTTTCCTGTTTGTTATTTCGCCTTTTATTAAAACTTTTTTGTTTCCAACACTGCAGCAGAACTCATCCTGCTTATTTTATGCCCCCAAAATAATAGCTGAGCTATCCTTGGGTGTATTATATTTCTTTTGAGAGCTTATGAGACCCAAGAAAAAGAAACGTGACACCCCCCAGCCCGTTTGATCCCCAGCCCATCACCTCTCCCGGTCCAGCTCCTCCAGCATGCGGAAGGTGGCCCTGCCCAGCTCGCCGGGGCCGGGGCCGGGCGGGCTCTCCTCGGCCCCGCGCCCGCCGCTCGCCGCCTCCGGGGCGAACTTGAGGTTGTAGAGGCTGGTGATGTCCATCTGCAGGGCTGGGGAGGGGGACAGCGGTGTCAGGGCGCGCCTGGCGGGGTGTCCCCCTGCCCACCCTGCGCCCGTGCCCACCTTTGAGCTGGTCCAGCACCTCGGTCTGCCCCGAGGACACCATGACCCGGGCCTCCTGCTCCAGCTTGCCCTGGAGGTGCTTCAGGACCTCCTGGAACAGGGGTGGAGCCGTTGAGGATGGGGAGACGTGCATGGAACCCCCCCATTTCGGGGTCTGTGCCCTGTCCCCACCTTCATGTCCGAGGTCTCATTTTCCAGCTTGGAGAGGTGGTTGGAGTTGTCCTCCAGCTCCCGCCGGAGGTGGCTGTTCTCCTTCTTCAGCGCCTCCACCTGCCGCACCAGCTGGTCGTACGAGGCGATGGAGCCGGACATCTTCACCTCCTGCAGCGCCTGCGGGGGGGTTTGGGGGTGGGCAGCGCCCGGGGGGCTCCGCGGCACCCCACAGCCCCCCGGGA
Organism: Passer montanus; assembly: GCF_014805655.1. Lineage (NCBI taxonomy): Eukaryota > Metazoa > Chordata > Aves > Passeriformes > Passeridae > Passer > Passer montanus. Next base: position 1,195,157 of record NW_024357836.1, read on the forward strand.
CCCCCCTGGGCACCCCAGCGCCCGCCCCCCCCGAGCCCTGGCACAGCCGGTGCCCCCAAACTGCCACACGCGGGAGGGGGGGCCGGGGACCCCTCGCAGCCCCCCCAGAGGGTCGTGCAGGCAGCGGGACCCCGACAGCACCACGTGTGAGCGGGGGGAGCCGGCAATGGGGGGCGATGGGGCTCCCCCCTCCCCTAGGCCGCCCCCACCCCACATCCCCCACCACAGCGGGTCAGGGGGGGCAGCGATCGCCCCCCCCACCGGCTGTGACACCCCCAAATCCGCCCACGGCGGCTCCCTGGGGCCCTTCTGCTTCCGCCAGTCCTTCTGGGTGCCCCAGCGCCCCCTCCCAGCACAGAGGCCCCACCCGGCAGTGCTGGGACCCAGCAACCCCCAGAGCCCCCCCTCGATGTCCTTCACACCCCCAGGAGCCATCCCGGACCCCCAAACTGCTCCTGCACCCCACACCCTGCCCCAGGGTGCCCCCCGCCCAGAGCTGCCCGTGCTTCCCAGGGGAGACAAAGACCCCCAGGGTGTCAAACCCCCCCCCGGCTGCCGAAAACTCCCCCCGGGAGAGAAATAACCTCGGGCAGAGGAAATGGGGGGCAGAGGAAGGGAAATGCAGGGATGGGGGAATGGGGAATGAAGGGAGAGGGATGGGGGAATGCAGGTGAGGGGTGCGGGAATGGGGAATGCAGGGAGAGGGGAATGGGGGATGAAGGGAGAGGGGAATGAGGGATGAAGGGAGAGGGGAATGGGGAATGGGAATGCAGGGATGGGGGAATGGGGGATGAAGGGAGAGGGATGGGGGAATGCAGGGAGAGGGGAATGGGGAATGAAGGGAGAGGGGAATGAGGGATGCAGGGAGAGGGGTGTGGGAACAGGAAATGCAGGCAGAGGGATGCAGGAATGGGGAATGCAGGTGAGGGGTGGGGGATGATGGGTGCAGGACACGGAATGTGGGATGCGGGGTGAGGGGTGGGGGATGTGGAAGGGAGGACGCCGCAGGAGGGAGTGGGGTGATGGATGCGGGATAATGGATGCGGGATGCGGGATAGGGGATGCGGGAGGAGCACGGCCTGCCGTTGCTATGGCGACAGTGATGGGGGAGCACAGGCGGTTCCCGGCCCTTGCTGAGGACTCAGACGTGGAGGATGGGGGTGTTCAGCCCTGTCGGGGATAATGGGGGCCGGGGGCTTCCATTCCTCCAGGGGAACACGTTCCCCCCTCCCCAGCACCCCAAACCTCTGGGTACCCACCCAGCTGCTCAGCCAGGGCCCCTCCCCTGGGGACCCCCACCCTGTAGGAACCCGGGGTGCTCGGGCTGCCCTCCCGGGGGGGGTCAGGGCGGGGATATTCGGGGGGTTGATGGAGGTGGGGCTGAGCTCTGCTGCCCCCGGTTCCTGGCAGGGCCGCAGCGGCGCCGGGAACTGCAGCGTGCGGGGAGGGGCCGGGGCCGCACCTGCATCCAGGGAGCGCCGAGACAGCGGGAAAGGGGGGCCGGGGCTGCGGGAAAGGGGGGCCGGGGCTGCAGCTCCATTCCAGCACCGTGATGGTCACTGTCCCACAGGACCTTGTGTCCCCCCACGGGCTGGATCCCAGGCAGGACCCCGGGGTGATGTGAAGGCTCAGGGTCCTGGGTGTGTCTCCTCCTGTCCCCAAAATCTGCCTCTCTCTGCTGAGGGCACCCCAGGACTGGCCGAGGCCGCTGGTGGGGCCTGGATCCATCCAGCAATTTCCTGGCAGGGCAGATGCTGCCGCAGATGAAGCAGCAGCTGCGCTGCCCAGCACACCCTGCTGCCCTCCACGCTGCCCAGGTTGATCTCTGCCCACTCCAGTGCCCATCCCAGTGCCCACCCCAATGCCCACAGTGCCCAGTGCCCGCCCCAGTGCCTGCAGCACTCAGTGCCCACCCCACTGCCCACCACCCCACCATCCTCTGTTCACCACCGCAGTGCCTTGCCCACACATGTGATGCCACCTTGGCCTGGGCAGGGCCTGGGGAGCCCTGGGGGTACCCCAAGCTCCCTGCACCCCGCGCTCACTCCAGCCTGGCAGCAGCTCTGCGGGCAGGGCTGGGGACAGGCACTGCAGCCACATCGCCAAAGGCACAGCTGAGCCCCGGCTGCGGCTCCTGCAGCCCCCAGGGACATTAAACAAACAGCGTGTTGTCACCAGCCCGGCCTGATCGACCCGGCCCCGGGGACCCCCGACCACAGCAAACCCCCCCCGGGGAGCACAGACCCCCCCAGCTCGACCCTGCACACGTGGGGGCCCACGCGGGGCACGGGAATTTGGGACCCATCACCCTCTCCTCACACAGCTCCTGCACACACACAGGGACATCGTGGCCTGGGGGGGATGTGGGGCCCTGGTGGGGTCCCCAACACGGCCAGCACAGCCCCCTCACAATGCAGGGCCCCCCTTTTCCACCCCACACCCCAGGAGCCAGCGGGGTGCAGCCACCTCCACCCCCATCCGGGGTGACTGGGGACACCCCTGCTTGGGGACACTGGGACCCTTGGGGTGCCCCCCGGGTGGGGTTGACGTGCTGGTTTAGAGGCCGAGGATTTTGAGGGACCATTTTGGGAGGTGGATTTGGGCTGTGGGTTGGTGGGGAGGGTTTGGGGCGCTGGTTTGGGTGAGGTTTTGGGGCTCCAAGTGCCGGGCTCAGCCGCAATGCCCGGCCCAGCCGTGCTGGGGGAGCACCGGGAGGGGGGGTCTGCAGGGAGCCGAGCTCGCATCGAGGCGGGGGGAGCTGCTGTCACCCCGGGAACGACCCCCCTGCCTCGCCCGCAGGATGGGGATGGGATGGGGGTGAAGGTGAGAATGGGGAAGGGGATGCTGCGCCCTCTTCCCCCCCTCCCGCGGACTCCCCGCCGAGCCCCGGCATTGTCCGGCCTTTGTTCCCGCAGGATGCGGGGGATAAACGCTGCCCGACCCTCCCGATTCCCCCCGAACCCCCCGATCCGCCCTGCACCCTCCTGCCCCCCAATATCCCCCCGATCCCGGGACCCGCGGGGGGCTCGGGGTGCGGGGCAGGTGCGGCCGTACCTCATCCCCGGCGGTGCGGAGCCGTGCGGGGCGGTGCGGAGCGGTGCGGAGCTGGGCGAGGCTCCGGCGCGGCCCCGAGCAGCCGCATCCCGCCCCCGCCCCCCCGCTCCCGGTCGGGATTTTCCAGCGGCGCCGCCGCCGTTAGAGGGCGGCACCGGGGGCTCCCCGCGCCCCCCCGGCCGGTGCCGGGCGGGGGGAGACGGGACCCCCCGGGAGGGCTCCGTTCCCCTCCATCCGCCTCTTTTCCAGCCTCCGCAAAAACGCCGGGATCTGCCCCGTCCCCCTGTCCCGGAGCGCACCTGCCGCTCCCGACCGGACCGGTCCCTCCACACCGAGCCTGGCCCCTCAAACCGGACCGGTCCCTCCAGACCGAGCCGGCCCTGCCAGACCGAGTCTGGCCCCTCAAACCGGACCGGTCCCTCCAGACCGAACCGGCCCTCCCGACCGGATCTGTCCCCCGCCAGCCGCCCGGTGCCACCCCCGTGTCCTTGGGGACACAGCCAAGGTGCAGCAGCACCGGCTGAGCGCCGGGGTCCCCCCCGGGATGAGCGGGACCCTCATGACGACCCCTCTGCAGCCGATCCCTCCCGTGACCATGGCTTCTGCCGTGTGCTCAGGCCAGTCACCCACCGAGGTCACTGCCACCCACCGAGGTCACTGCCACCCACCTCGCAGCTGGGGCATCCTGGCCCTCCAGGCATCCCCAGGGGCTGTCACCACACGGCCCCAGCAGGCAGCCAAGGTGCAGCAGCACCGGCTGAGCGCCGGGGTCCCCCCCGGGATGAGCGGGACCCTCATGACGACCCCTCTGCAGCCGATCCCTCCCGTGACCATGGCTTCTGCCGTGTGCTCAGGCCACTGCCACCCACCGAGGCCACTGCCACCCACCGAGGTCACTGCCACCCACCGAGGTCACTGCCACCCACCGAGGTCACTGTCACCCACCTCGCAGCTGGGGCATCCTGGCCCTCCAGGCATCCCCAGGGGCTGTCACCACACGGCCCCAGCAGGACAGTGACCAGGACAGTGACCAGGACATTGACAGCCCAGGACAGTGACCCAGCAGGACAGTGACCTCAGCCCTCTTGTCCCTGCTGCCACCAGCGAGGGTGGGAGCAGGACTCTCAAGGTGACATTGCTGGAACAAAAAGGGACCCTGAGCCCGGGGACATTCCCTGAAGGACAAACAGCCCTGGCACCACCGGCCACAGGAATGGGGTGTGGAGGGTGTGAGATTCAAAGAGCTGGAGCTGGGCCCCGAGGGACCCCTGAGCAGTCCCCAAGGGACCCCAGCCAGCAGCAAGGACAAGGCAGGACCACCTTGGGGACAAATGTCCCTCTCCACTGATGGCTTCACCAAGGGACTTGGCGCTGGGTTCATTTGGCTCAGTTGAGGGACAAACCAGATCATCCACCTGGGGTGAACTCCTGATGTCCTCCTCCTTTCCATCATCACCCCTGAGCTTCCCCAAAACACATCCCTCCTCCCAGCCTGAGCTGCAAACACTCCATTCACCCCCCACCCCAGTCCACTCTGTGATCCCTGTCACCAAAAGCCTTTGGGTTCCCAAATTAAGGACAAGAAAATAAGTTTGGGGTTTTGACATCCTGTGATGGGCTGTGGCAGCTTCTCCTGGGACTCAGGCTGGTTCTGAGCCTGGGAACCCCCCCTGCCTTCCCCCACTTCCACAGTTCCGCATTCCCAGTATTTATATTAACAAATAAAGTTAAATACATGGAAATGCTGTAAATTAAAGTGCCATTCCCCACTTCCCAGTGAAGAACAAGGAATTTAATTCATTCACTAAACCCACATGAAGGTGCTTTGTTTGCTGCAGGTGCTGACAGAAATCAGTGCCAAAAATCCTGGCAACACTCAGCGAAACATCCAATGACAGCACACCCCAGCCCTCCCCGGGAATGCAGAGGCAGGAGACAGGATCCAGGTGGAAATTCTTTATTTACACTGCAGGAGGCTCCTCCCGGAGTTACTTGAGCGGGATGAAGCGGGAGGAGTGGGTGGCACCGATGCCAGGCCTGCCGTGCTTCACCGGTTTGTACGTGATGGAGAACTCGCCCAGGTAGTGGCCGATCATCTCGGGCTGCAAGGGCAGAGATCCGTGCTGGGGACAGAGCCGGGGGCACGGGGACATCCCCCTGCCATCCCAGGGCTGCCAGGAGCCTGGCACAGCCGGTTTTTCCAGCCCGGCTCCTCCCCATGTGCCGTGATGGAGCCAAGAGGGGCATTTGTGCCCTTCCAGGTGGGACTGAATGCCAGGCAGGAGCAAGAAATGGCATTTAATCCCACTGGTGGTATCTAGTGACAGCACCCCCGGGTAATTCCACTCCTGGGAAAGCTCAGGGATCTGTTTCACCCCGAAGCAGGGCTGGCAGGCTGGGAGCCACCCTGAGCACATGGATCACTCCACAGCTGCTTCAGAGCCACACTGAGACCCCTCTGCAAGCTGCCCTCCCTGGGATGACACCTCCAGGTGTCCCTCTGAGCCAACCCTGCTCAGAGGAGGAGCCTGGACCCCCCCAGGCACAGGGAATGAGGATTTACAGAGTTCCAAGTGCAGACACCGGGCTCAGTGCCAGCGCCACCGCCAGGCCCCAGCTCACCTTGATCTCCACCTGGTTGAAGGTCTTGCCGTTGTAGACGCCCACCATGCTGCCCACCATCTCGGGCAGGATGATCATGTCCCTCAGGTGGGTCTTCACCACCTCGGGCTTCTCCATGGGCGGCGCCTCCTTCTTGGCCTTGCGCAGGCGCTTGAGCAGCGAGTGCTGCTTGCGCCGCAGGCCGCGGTTCAGGCGGCGCCGCTGCCGCGCGCTGTACAGCTGCATCAGCTGCTCGCTGCGGGACACGGGGCTCAGGGACAGCCCGGGACCCCGGACACGGCCCGGGACCCCGGACACAGCCCGGGACCCCCGACACAGCCCGGGACCCCCGACACAGCCCGGGACCCCGGACACAGCCCAGGGACCCCAGACACAGCCTGGGGACAGCCCTGGGGACCCCTAACCCAGCCTGGGAACAGCCCAGGGACCCCGGACACAGCCCGGGACCCCAGACACAGCCCGGGACCCCGGACACGGCCCGGGACCCCCAACACAGCCCGGGACCCCAGACACAGCCCAGGGACCCCGGACACAGCCCGGGACCCCAAACACAGCCCGGGACCCCCGACACAGCCCGGACCCCCAGCACCGCCGCGGACCCCAGGAACAGCCCAGGGACCCCAGACACAGCCCGGGACCCCAGACACAGCCCGGGACCCCGGACACAGCCCGGGACCCCGGACACAGCCCGGGACCCCCGACACAGCCCGGGACCCCGGACACAGCCTGGGGACAGCCCCAGGGACCCCGGACACAGCCTGGGAACCCCAAACACAGCCTGGGGACAGCCCCAAACACAGCCCCGGGGTCAGCCCCAAGACCCCTAACACAGCCCGGGGAGAGCCCTGGGACCCCCAAACCCAGCCTGGGGAACAGCCCAGGGACCCCCAACACAGCCCAGGGACCCCTAACCCAGCCCAGGGACCCCAAACACATCCTGGGGACCCCAAACACAGCCTGGGAACTGCCCCGGGACTCCAAACAGCCCCCGGACCCTAAACACAGCCCCGGGGACCCCTAACCCAGCCCCAGGACCCCAAACACAGCCCAGGGAACGGCCCAGGGACCCCAAACACAGCCCAGGGACCCCAAACACAGCCTGGGGAATGGCCCAGGGACCCCAAACATAGCCTGGAGAACAGCTCAGGGACCTCTAACCCAGCCCAGGAACCCCAAACACAGCCTGGGGACAGCCCCGGGGCCCAAACACAGCCTGGGGACTGCCCCGGGACTCCAAACAGCCCCCGGACCCTAAACACAGCCCCGGGGACCCCTAACCCAGCCCCAGGACCCCAAACACAGCCCAGGGAACGGCCCAGGGACCCCAAACACAGCCTGGAGAGAGCCCACGGACCCCCTAACCCAGCCTGGGAACAGCCCAGGGACCCCTAACCCAGCCTGGGAACAGCCCTGGGGACCCCAAACACAGCCCCGGGACAGCCCCAAACACAGCCCAGGGAACGGCCCAGGGACCCCAAACACAGCCTGGGAATGCCCCGGGACTCCAAACAGCCCCCGGACCCTAAACACAGCCCCGGGGACCCCTAACCCAGCCCCAGGACCCCAAACACAGCCCAGGGAACGGCCCAGGGACCCCAAACACAGCCTGGAGAGAGCCCACGGACCCCCTAACCCAGCCTGGGAACAGCCCAGGGACCCCAAACACAGCCTGGGAACAGCCCCAGGACCCCAAACACAGCCCGGGGAATGGCCCAGGGACCCCAAACACAGCCTGAGGAGAGCCCAGGGACCCCAAACACAGCCTGGGAACAGCCCCAGGACCCCAAACACAGCCCGGGGACCCCTAACCCAGCTTGGGGAACGGCCCAGGGACCCCTAACCCAGCCTGGGGGGAGCCCAGAGATGCCAAACCCAGCTTGAGGACAGCCCTGGGACCCCAAACACAGCCCGGGGACTCCTAACCCAGCCTGAGGAATGGCCCAGGGACCCCAAACCAAGCTTGAGAACAGCCCCGGGACCCCAAACCCAGCCTGGGGAATGGCCCAGGGACCCCAAACCCAGCCCAGGGACACCCCAACCCAGCCTGGGCTGCTGCCTGAGGAGAGCTCAGAGACCCCAGAGCCACAGAAGTGCCAGGCACAGCCCCAGGAGACAGCCAGGGACCCCGAACTGAGCCTGGGGAACATCCCAGGGACACCCCCCGGGACCCCAAACCCAGCCTGGGGTACGTCCTGGAGACCCCCAAAGGTCAAGGCGAGCCGGGGTACAGCCCCGCGGACACCCCAAAGTCTGTGTCCCCCAGCCTGAGATGGGGTACACAGCAGGGAGACCCCCAGGGACCCCAAAGTAACAGCGTTACCCCAAGAGAGCCCGGGGACCCCAGACCCTCAGCATCACCCGAACCGAGCCGGGAGCAGGCCGGGCACCCCACGGTGACGGTGTCACCCATTGAGGGACTTCAAACAGCCCAAAAAGCGGCTGTGGAACACCCAAGCCCCGTTACGGCCGGGACTGGAACACAACCGGCTCCCCGAACCCCGAACCCCGCGCGGGCGCCCCCCGCCCTTACTAGGACATGTCGAGCAGCTGGTCCAGGTCCACCCCGCGGTAGGTGAACTTGCGGAAGGTTCGCTTCTTCTTCTGCTCCACCTCCGCCTGCAGCGGGACAGGGGGGTCGGGTCAGGGCAGGGAACCGGGGGATCCGAGGGGCGCCCAGGCCGCTTCCTCCCCTCAGCCCCGCTCCCGCCGGCCGCGGAGCCCACGGCCCCCGCAGCGCCCCGCTGAGGCCCATTCCCCGTCCCCCAGGGAAGCCCCGAGCCCCGCGCGGCGCCGCCGCGGCGGGTGAAGCGCGGATGGCGGCGGATGGAGCCCGATGGCGCCGGCGGCGCCTCCCCCGCACCCACCATCTTGGCCGGGGCTGCTCGGAAAGGCCGGGCCCGCGCCGGAAGCGGCGGATCTCGCGAGAGCGGCGCGGGCGGAGAAGCCGCGGCCGGGCAGCGCTTCCGCCCTCACTGCCCTTAAAGGGGCCGCGGCCCGGGGACAGCGCGGGGACAGAGCGGGGACAACTCGGGGACAGCGCGGGGACAGCGCGGGGACAACTCGGGGACAGCCCGAGGACAGCCCGAAGGACAGCGCGAGGGACGGAGCCTCCCTCCCGGCCCCCCCGAACCTGCCCCTGCTGATCCAGGGAAATCGGGGTTCCAATGAAGCCGCTCCTTGCCGCTGGCCCCAGAACCCAGCAGTGACAGTGACAGTGACAGTGACAGGATGGCAGCGCCCAGGGACAGCGCGGGCCGTGCAGCGGCTCCGGCCAGCCCTGAGCATCCCGCGCCTCTGGAGCCGCCCGTGTCACCCGTGGCGTTCACGGTGCCAGCAGCCGCGGGTGGGGCGGGGCACGGCAGCAGAACCGGCCCGCGGGCACGGCTGACCCGGGCTGACCCGGGCTGACCCGGGCCACAGAAGGAGCTCCGGATCCAGCGGCCGCAGGGGCCTGGAGGGGCTGGTTCTGCACACAGGGGCCACATCCAAAGGCTCTGATCCCGGAGGAGGTGAGGATGCTGGGTGTCTCCGTGCCAGGGGGGTGCTGTGCCCTTGCCATGGTTTCTGCTCCTGGCGAGCCCAGCTGGTCTCGAGTGCCACCCACACACAGCCCTGGAGCTGCTCCTGCCCCGGCTGCAGATTCCAGCTCAGGGATGGAACGGAGCGAGGAGCAGAGCCACGGGGCACAGAGCCACGGGGCACAGAGCCACGGGGTCACACGGTGAGCACAACCAGAGCCACACCAAACACCAAACTCCCCCTGAACAGATGCACGTCCTGCCAGGAGCGACCTCTGCATCCCAACACATCCCAGCTCCACCTCATTAACGGCGATTAATTACACCAGGGACAGCCTTCACCACAGCGGGCTGGAGGGTCCCTCCCCAGGTCAGATCCCACGCAGCAGTGCCTTCCTGGCAGTGCCACCCTGCAGGGCACGGGCACAGCTGGTGCCACCACAGCCTCGAGGACTCCCAAGGGACTTCTCCAGAAAACCCACACTCACAAAAGCAAAAAAACCCCAGAAAAATGGAGACAGGCTGGTGTTTCTAATCCAAAGGTTCTTGTCTTTATTCAAACCAGGGCTTGGCACTGCTCAGTGCCAAACGCACCAAAACCTTTTTGCCTGAGGGAATGCAGTGTGGCCGGGGCCGCGGGAGGGAGGCAGGTGGAGCTGGAGCCTCCGAGCAGCTCCTGCCCCCGGCCCGGCCCAGCTCTGCCCCCAGAACAAACAGCAAAATACACTCAGCAGGTTTCTGTCAACTCCCAGAGTTTGGAACCCTCCGCCCCAGCACTGCCGTGGGGAGGGAGGGAGGGAGGGGCTGCAGCTCTTCCCCCGCCTCCGACAGCGCTCACGGAAACCCTGTTTTAAATTAAAAAATAAGCCAGCATACATAGTAGAAAATTTCTCTTAAAAATTTCACAATCTGTAAATGTATATATTTTTTTTTCTTTTAAACATAAAAGTTTACAATATACGGTAAAACAAAGGCTCAGGAAAAATAATTTCAAAAAAAAGAAACCTGAAGTTTTGAATTAAAGCTGAAGACATTTTTAAAACCCTGTAATTTGAACCAGTGACATTTTCTTTATTTGTGCTGATGGGTTAGAGAAAGGAAAATCTTTAAAAACTGCAGTCCAAACACCCACAGCTCTGCCTTCAGAAGCCATCTGCCCCCAACCCTCCCCCGCCCCACCCCCGAGAAAAAAAAAAACAAAACTGTTGTTAGGTTTTTCTTCCATCAAGTAATGTGATTGTCACAAGTTCAGGAGTCTGGAATCCGGGCTCCAGCCGTGCCCAGAGGTCCCTGCGGGCAGCACTCCCTGCTGGCAGCCCAGGCTAGCGCCGGTAGGGGTGGAATCCTTGCACGTTGTGGTTCTGCCCCCGGCCGAAGCCGCTGCCTCCGCCCGGGGGGCCGCTGGAAGGCTGCACCGAGGGGCCTCCGTAGGGAGGGGGCTGCTGGCTGGGGTCAGAGAAACCTTGTCCAAACCCACTCAAGTCTTGTCCATACCCTGGGGAGAAGGGAAAGGTACAGGATGAGCTTCCAGGAGCAGCCACAGGAACCTGCCAGGAACGCACCTGGAACACCCGGGAGGAGCAGCAGCGCTGGGGTCCTGCAGGGATCTTCCTCCTCACAGAGGAAATGCAAAAAGCAGAAGGGAGCAGGCGTGCAGAAGGGGGAGATGTGTGTGGGGTAATCCCAGCCAGGCTGGCACTTCAACCATCTGCTCACAGCTTTGGGGTCTTGGGAGCAGTTTGATTTTGGGTTGGGACTGTACCACAGGCCAGTCTGGAGTGAGCAGAATTTAGGGACAGGGAGAAAAACGGGGGGGTCCTTTCCAAGAGAAAAGACTGGCTGGAATCGCTGCTACCAACACAAAAATTTACAACTAGATGTAAATTAAGACGACTGAGAAATTGAGAAATTTAATTCAAATTCTCATAATTAAATATGACTCTTAATCCTGGCATCAGCGCCAGCCCCTGCTCTGAAAGATGCTATTAAGGCTCCTAATTACCAAGAACATTTGTGCAGGCTGCCTCTCTCTCTGCAGGCTTACAGCAGGTTTAACTCTCTTAATCCCAAACAAAGTCTCTTAGCACATCTTCAGCAGTTCAATTTCAAGCTCTGCCTGTCCCTCAAGGACTTGCTGGCACTAATGAGCACTAAAGCACAGCGAGCTCGGGCTCGGGGAGCTGCAAATGCTCCTCCTGGCACTTGTTCAGACACAGATAAGCAGGCGCCCAAAACTACAACGGGATTGTTTGCCAAGGGGTGAGGCTGGGAGTGGAAAAACACAACCCTGCAGTTGCTCTCCCTGCACAGTGGTGCAAACCACAGCTCAGCAGAGGGTCAGGTTGTTTGTGAAGAAGGAAAGCCACAGCACACACCTGGCACAGGCACTCGGGACTGCTCTGCTGCAGCCCCTCTGCTCCTGCTGTGTGCTCCAAACCCCAGCCTGCATGGATCACCAGGATAAATTAAGGCTGGCGTGGCAGGCAGAGCTCACTGTGGGGTTTCACCCCAACATCTGAACCCCATCCCTGCCTCTCTCCCAGCAAGGAACACCAGGGAATTCTCCCAGGACCTGCCCGAGGCTCCTCGTCCCTGCCCAGCCTGGCCTCGGGAGTGCACACAAAGCTCTGGGGTGGGGCCTGAAGGGTCTGGAGCAGACAAACCCACCCTAGTCACTGAGGGGACTGCAGGGATGAGCCTCAAGAGCACCCTGCATGGAGATAATGAATTTTTAATTGCTTTCAATTAATGTAATTAATTTGATTTTGCAGGGTTAGTGTTAGTGCTGACACTGAAGGATTTAGGACACTGCCCAGGATAAACCTTACAGTGCCTTATGCTCATTAGGGAACTTTGTGGTTCTTTAAAGCCCACAAGCTTTACACTTTTATGTAAATATATGTAAATCAGGGACACTTCCAGAGATAGGGCAGCCACAGCTTCTCTGGAAAACCTATGCCAGGGTCTCAATAGCCTCAAAGTGAAGAATTTTTTCCTAATACCCACTCTAAACCTATTCTTTTCCAGATCAAAGCCATTCCCCGTGTCCTGTCACCACAGCTCCAGATGAAGAGTGCTTCTCCATCAAACTCTTCTCCATCAGATCCTTCCTAAACTTCCAACACCTCCCAAACTCTGGCTCCTCACTGATGTAACTGGCTGTGCAGGGATTTGTGCTTTATTTACAAGAGTCCAACCCACTCCAAAAAAGAATCTGCAAAGAGCCAAGTTCTGGCAGAACAAGAAAAACTTTGAGTCACAAGGGCAAAACTATCCATGAAATCAGCTGGGTAAGAAACAAATGAAAAAACATTTCAAACTCATAAGATGAGGACATGCTGCTTCACAAACACATCTCAAAGGCTCATCTTCCTTCAGAGGCTGCTTTACATTGCTGGAACTTTGAATATTATCTATTTGAATAAATGTTGTGAAGTTTTCACCTCAGAGCAGTTTCTGTAGGAACTTGAGGCAGCACTACCACATGGAGAACGTGTTCCAGCAGAGAACAGCCTGAATCCACAGGCTGCTGTTTGCAAAATTCCCTTCAGAAGTGAAAACTGACCAATTACAATCCCTTAAAAACAACATGAGTACAGAGCTCTTTGGAGAGATGTCTGTAGAGATATTTGGAGAGCACTGCTGAGAAACAAGGCTGAGAGGAGCAAGATGAGAATGAGAATTCCCTCAGAGCTCCCTCAGGGAGCAGCAGCAGAAATTTTACTCTGGAGCACAGGCACTTCTCTAGCAATTTTAAAAAGAATTTGGTTTTTGTTAGCTCAGTGCCTTCCACCTCAAAGTTACCTAGAGAGCACAACAAAGCTTTGCACACAACTGCACCTCCAGAGAGATGGGGCAGGGATGAGAAAAGAGAGGAAAAGGCACTGGTTTGGATCCTTACACATGCACTGCCTGTCTCTCCATGCTGCTTTTACTCTTCAAGTCTGTTCTCCAAGGTCTGAGACACAAAAAAAAAAGTTCACTACAAGCTCTGTGAAGCTCTTGGAGTGGAAGTTTTAGCTATAGGTTTGGGGAGAGTGGAAACCAAGAATTCATCCTGGCAGTGCACAAATCCCTGAAGCTTATTTTACAGCACAAAAACAACACTTTAGAGCTAAGAAAATTCCCTCTGGCTAGAACATTGCATGATTCAAGGATGGCTTGAGCTGGTGGGAGAATTCCCATCCCTGAGAAATGCCTGCAGCAAACTGTGTCCAACACTCTGTGCCCAGGACTAAAGGGAAAGGGGATAAAGGGCAGCAGTTACTCACCAAACTGACTGTAAGGGAATTCTGGCTGAGCAGTCGGGGGTTTGCTCATGTCCTGAGTTGCCTGAGATGGTGGTGGTGGTGGAGGAAAAGCAAGTGGTGCTGCCCCTGGAGTGGCAGGTGGAGGGGGGACTCCAGGGGGGGCAAACTGGTCAGGTGGAGGAGGTGGAGCACCGTAACTAAAACCTGCAAGGACAGAACAGGTGAACATCAACATCCTGCTTGGCTTTAGAGATGATACAATTTAAAACCAACAGTTCTGAGGCTATTAAAGCCCAGGTGTTTGTGACCAGTGGCTGCACAGATTCACCTTGACACACTGGTCATCCCCACAGCCCAAAGATCTCAGCAACTCACACAGGTGGGAGAAATGTCCCCCCAAAGGTAGAGGCTGCAGCAGAGAAAGGGATAAAAAGCACAACTGGGCAACTTACAGACATGAGAAGTGAGGAGGAAGCCATATTATCCAAGATTTTAGGAGGAAAAAGCATCTCGAGGTAATTGGAAATTATTTTCCACCTTCTTTAAACCAGGTATGCAACAGACTTTTGAAATGGTGGCCTGAGAGGTAGGTGCTAAAATCCTATTTGTATTTCCAGTCCCAGTTATGACCTTAATTCCTTAAGCTCCTCCAAAAACCCTGCCTGTGTTTGGCCCAGGTCACCAGCACTGAGCTCTAAGTTTTCTCTCAGGTGTCCTAACAAAGGTGCACAAAGTATCTAAATTTATTTAGCAACACAGATTCAAACTAGAGAACAGAAATGATTACTGCACCCAAGAATAAAATAAAGTGCACGCAATAAAAAATAATGCTATAGTTAAATACATAATCTGGGAAAAGTAATTAAGGATAGGTGAAACACAGGGGGGAATCCAAGTCCAGCAAACAAGGAGGAAAAGCTGAATTTGGAGCTGGATGTGCTCCAGCCCCTGGGGGTCACTTACTAAATGGTGGAGGGGTGCCATAGCCCTGTGGGAACCCTTGTGGAGGCGGGAATCCCCCGGGAGGTGTGGAGACGATGTATGAGGTAAATGGTGGTGGTGGGGGAGGAGCTCCTCTGCCCGGAGGAGGGGGTCCATATCCACCTGCAAAAGGAAGAGAAACCCAAAAACTGAAGCAGAGGAATACCAAGGAGCTGCTGCTGGAGTCAGCTTCCTCTAGATGGGGTAAGGCTGTTGGATGGATTTCAAATGCAGGTTCAGCCTTCTATGAATCCTCACTTTGGGAAATATTTGTCCTCCAAGTATCCCCACTGTAAATAATTGCAGTTTAGCATGTAATCCCTTGGTAACAAATTAATGTGGCTGGAACAGCAGGATGTGTGTCAGCTCCCATTACTGAGCTGCTAAGAAGCCACTGTCTTCCCCTCTGTTCTTCCAGGACAAATTCAATCAAGCTTTTAAATGTAGGTTAAATCCTACAGAAATCCAAAAATCACTGTGAATGCTCAAAGAAGCTGCACCCATGCTTGGGAGGATTTTTTCCTTTCAGAATTGGTCCCATATAATGTACTTACCAATTGCCTGTCCAGCTGGCACCCACATCCCTAGAACAGAAGAAAAAAAGAGCCTCAGACATCAGCGAAGCTGCGCACTCCGCAGCAGGGATGATGCAGGAAGGAGGATTTGGCTCTGGGATAGACTGGGTATCCTCCCCATGTCCCTTACAGGGCTATTTTTATGGCCTAAGCAACGTTGTGGGACTATTTCTGAATGTGTAATTCTAGAAAGACTCTGAATCATTCAGCAAATGACACTCAGAATAAGACAGCAGTTCCCAAACCCAAATCAGATGGAGCATTCGAGAGCTGCCACATACCAAGTGCAAGAAATTACAGTACTACAGAGAACAACACCCCAGAGAACCCCAGCAGACTACACATCCAAGGGATTCTTAATTTACTACCAGGTTTATCCGAGTTATTTTTGCAGTTTTTGAAGCATAAAAAAGCCTTTCCCATCCCTTGTGCAGTGCTGAGATTGAAGGATAAATGCGCTAGTGTCTGACATTAATCTTTCCAGGAGATCAGATATCATTTTCCCTACTAATCACTGCATGGAAAATAATGGGAGTTTCTCAGTTTGCAGATTAGCACATCTGTGCACAATGTCAACCCTCAGCTGCAGCTTTCAAGTTAATCAGCACCGTGGGGAAATGAGCAATCCCTGTGCTGCACTTCCATCCATCGGAGCAGGGATGGAGCAGCCACGCTCCCTGCAGCCCCCCAAGGTGAACGTTTCTCATCTCTCAGAGCAAGCAAGTCACAGCAACTCAATTATCCCTCTGCATTTCTCCAGAAGTTATCAAAATTGTCTTGGATGAACTCAGCATGTTTATCCTGCCTCTGGAATCTTGGGGGGTTGCACCATCCAACCCAGGCTGCTCCCGAGCCCTGCAGGGCTCCTGCTGTGCACGGAGTGCTCCCTGCACCAGAGATGCCTGGTGCTTTCCCAAGCTGCATTAAGCAATCAAATCCAAAGGCAAGGCCATCTATTTCCCCCTCATCCCTTTCAGATTTCCCTGATAACTTCCTTTGAAACTGCCTCATCCTTGAAAAGCCATATTTCAGCCAGATTTGCCATTGGGGTGTTGTACAGAACTCACTCCACAGCTGGAGTCACACCTGGGACATTCCCAACACCTCCTCTGAGTTCCCCCAACCCATGGGGATTCTATGTGGGAAGAGGCAGCTCCAAAGGGAGCAGGTGGGACACACCTGGGACAGTCCCAACACCTTCTCTGAGCTCCCCCAACCCACAGGGACTCCACATGGGGAGAGGCAGCTCCAAAGGGAACAGGTGGGACACACCTGGAACATTCCCAACACCTTCTCTGAGCTCCCCCAACCCACGGGGATTCTATGTGGGGAGAGGCAGCTCCAAAGGGAGCAGGTGGGACACACCTGGGACAGTCCCAACACCTTCTCTGAGCTCCCCCAACCCACAGGGACTCCACATGGGGAGAGGCAGCTCCAAAGGGAACAGGTGGGACACACCTGGAACAGTCCCAACACCTTCTCTGAGCTCCCCCAACCCATGGGGATTCTGTGTGGGGAGAGGCAGCTCCAAAGGGAACAGGTGGGACACACCTGGGACACGTGCCAGGCTGGCACCGCCTTCTGCCAATGAAACAGATTTTTGGGCAAAGCAGTGAAAAAACCTCACAAAGGACTTGTGGGTGGAACTGCAGTCCTGCTGCCAGGGAGAGGAAGAACACCTAGTCCAGCAAAGCAGAGCGCACGAGCTGGGAAGGCCGGGCAGGGAGAGGGGCACCCTGGCAGGGCGGGCAGTACCTTGGGGGCCGTACCCCTGCTGCCAGGTCGGAGGGGGCTGCCCTGCCCAGCCGTTGGCAGCGCTTGGCATGATCCTGCTTCCCCACTGGCTGGCCCCTGGTGGCCCTGGAGTCTGGCTCTTGCTGTCACGAGGCTCGGCGCGTTTCACCTCCACCTGGACAAAGAGAGGCAGAGCTCAGCAGGGCTGGGGGGGCCCCGCGCCCCCCGGCCCCTCACACACACCCGAGTACACTTAAGGCTACACTTAGCATCTTATGACTTATGTCTAAGTACTTAATTATTAAAACTTAAGGCCAGTAATTTACAATGTTTCTCAGGTACAGTGTAGGTGATGGTAAGGAATTACGAGTCCTACTGTTGAGGGATTCCGAGAAAAGCACCCTAAAAATCACTTCAGTCTCGTTGGCTTTCATCTTAAAACAGCAGTACCCTCTGACAGCAGCTCTGCACTTAAAACAGCACAATCTTGGACATTAATGACAGACTGGTTTCATGTTCAAGGCAGGAGATACAAAGGTGATGTTTTCAGTTAAAAAACCAGAATTTTGAGTGAAGAGGCTGCTCTGAAAAAGGGTACTAATGCTTTAACCAAACATGTTTGGGGTCCATTTGGAAGTGACAGTTTAACCCACCCCAACTAACTGCAATTTCAGCTCTGCTCATACCTGAGAAACACACATTTTTTGAGATTTTTTTTTTTGTATTGTTGTATTTTTTTTTTAAACTTAAGATTTTATTTAAATGTCTAATGGAAGATAAAGACTTACCTTCCCCAGGCTAACGCTTAAAGAATCTCAGTTAACTCAAACAATGTCAGAGGGAATGGATGTGATAAGAGAATCTTACATTACATCTAACAAAAAAGTAAACAAACATGCAAGTAATAAAAATGGACAGTTGAGTCAATAAGAAGCAATCTTCATACTGTGTTAAGTCAGTGACAAAACCCCTCCTGTTTTAAAAAATCAGTAACCACAGTGCTGAAGTTATTTCATTCCAAGATAAAATGTCCTAGTGTTCCCAGCCATGGAATAAATGCGTTTGACCTACTTAAAATAAGCTGCACATTCAACATAAACCTCTCAAAAAAAAAGAAATCCAGTTCTGATTTAATGAAACCCTCTCAGCACTCGCTGAATTTGAGGCTTTTTTTTTTTTTTTCATTTCATGATTAATTTTAATGGGTGCCAGAGTACAAAGAAAATAAATCTCAATCATCAATGGGCCTGAGTAGTATGGAAAATAAAGTATTCAGAATTCTTCCTGCCATGTCTTAAAAGCCATTCATGTCGGAGAACAAACAGGAAACAGGCACAAGGCAAGGACAAAGCCCCCACACCCCCCTGCCAATGCCCCAAGGACATGAGACATGACAGTAACCAAATCTCTGTCAGCTCAAGGCCCTTCCAGAGAGCAACCAAGGGAATTTTTCAAAGGACTCAAATTAATGAGTCTTAACACATTTGCCTTGAGGGAATTCGGTTATTGCTTACAAAAGCAGAGGCCTTCTTGCAATTTTAATTTTTTCCCCCTCCTTTCAACAACATATGGATTCATTTCAGCAATACCTTTTTAATTACCAAAAAGACAGAGATACCATTTTTAAAAGCAGGCATGATTAGGCAGTGAAGGAGAGAGCAGGGGATCTGGAGCTCATTAATCCTTGTGGAAGAATCCCATTAATTTTTCAGTGCACACTTGGAAGCAGGGAACTGCCAAAGTGAGGACTGAAAATTCCCTGTGCAATAGGGAGGTTCAAATTCCACACCTGCCTAGAGCCCAGCTCACCCCAAGAACTGAGGCAACTCTATTAATCTGAGCTAAAAATCCCTGAATCCTGATTTTTTTTTTTTTTTTGTCACTGAAAGGGAGGGGGAAAGGGCAAAAATCAATTATTTCAGTTTGGAATTGGGTTTGTTTGGGGAACACAGAGCGAGTCCCAGTGCTGTGTCAGCAGAGAGCAATGAGGAGGCTCACACTGGGCTCTCCACCCTCTCCCAGCACCTTGTGGATGTTTCTTTGTTCCCATTTGGCTCTGCTGCTCTGTGGGATCAGCTCCCACGTCAGGGTTTTGCTGAAGGCAATTCCAAGGGCAGATCAGGGACTGCTGGGGGGATGCAGGTGATCCTCACACAGCCCTGTGTGACTCACTGCACCTGCTCACACCAGGAACCAAGCACTGATGTTCTGGATCCCACAAGTACATCCCTTTGTTCCCATTAGCAGGAAAACACCCAGCCTTCCCCCCCAGAACAAGTTCAAGGAATTAAAGGCATTGTTGCACTGCAAAATGAACCAGAATTCCACCGATATGCAGAGTGTGTCCCTTGCTAGCTAAGGAAAGGCTTATGAAATACCAGCACATAAAAGACTTTAAAGACAATTAAAAACTCACATAATGTAATAATTTAATGAATGGGAGAATCTTCTATGTCTCCCTGAGTGTCCTCACTTCAAGTTTAGCAGTTTTAACATTAGTTTAAAATCTGAATATACCTTAAAGCTGTGCAAGGACTTAAATTTACCAGAATTTCCTGTGGTTCATTTTTCTTTAAATTATTATTTCCCCTATATTTAAAACTTGGGTGTCCTGCAACAATTTATTTTGCTTTTAGGTTTGTGCTGTTTTTTTTTTCCACAGGTAGAAGCGTGTTCCTTGCTGAGTAACATCAAGGGAGCCTAAAAAATCCCTGCCTATCCAAGCCCCGTTTGCTGACAACACAGTATGAAGATGAAACAACCAGAGGTCACTTAACTGCATTGTGGTTAAATACTATATAGAGTACGTGGGTTGGTATCAAAGTTTCACAGTAAGTGACCCAATTTTTTAAAAAACCAATCCTTCAGGATGTTTTTTTTTCTCCCTTTTTCTTTGGAAGTTTAAGATCATATAAAGCAGATTGTCTGACACCACCTCAAGATTGGAGTATCGAGCACACATCTGAAGGAGTGGTATCTTAAACCAAGCCTTGAAGAACTCGGATTTCACTGGGATTCTGCTTTTCCAACAGCTGGAAATCACTGATTTCTCTCCTTGCACCACAGCAGTGCTCAAAGCAGAGGCAGTGAGCACCAGTTCACCCCAGAGATGATGATCCCAGTTCATCTGCTCAGCCAGAGCAGCCCCCAGGTCTGTACACACAAGGCCTCACCCCGAGCAGAGCCCACAGCCTGAATCCTCAGGCTTCCAAGCCCTCCCTTCCCCAGGCTGCCCCATCCTAAGTGCCCTTCTCCAGCAAACTCAGACTTTCCCCACCTCCATGGATAAAGCCTTGAATTTGGACTGCTGTGCTCTCCCATCAACAATTAAGTTGGATTCCCCAGTGAAATCTCTCGTTGTCCAAGACTTGGTTCTTTCTTAAGGTAAAATAAAACTACAACTACACACTTTTTTGCCCATGATGTCGTGAAAATGCATGTTGACAGCCTGGTCCACTGATTGTTCGTCCTCGAAAGTAATAAATCCAAAACCTAGCCAACGACGAAGAGTGAATCAAGGTAGCAGGGTGTTGTGACACAAAACAGGATGATGAACAGTATTAGGGGCAGACCAAGGGTTCAAGCAGGGGTTTCAGATAACGACACTTGTGTTCAATTGGCAAAAACTCTGAGGAAATTGCAATGGATACTTCCTGTGAAGAGGCTTTAGTGCCTCGTCTCGATTGCGCGCATGCAGCTTCGAACTGAGCTCGTTAACCGGCTTTTAATTTGATTTTATTCCTCATCCACCTACCAGGAAATGGAAAAAAACTGCTAAAATCAAAATACTTGTGGGACAGCAGATTGAAGTCAAGCAACTTTGCTGCTCCTCCCTTTGATTTAGCCTAGTTTCCCAAGGAAAACCTATCGTATATCCCTGTTCCCCAAAGCTGCAAAGCAACTTCCTCCCAATCCCTTAGCCCAGCTTCCAGTTAGGGAATATTTTCCGTAGAAAAGAAAGTTAGTTTTGAAATGTAGCTGTTAAAGCATGAGAAATTTTACCACTCCATGGATGAATGAGAAGCTTCAGAAACTAACAACCTGCATCAGAGGTTCTCAAGTTTTGCACACCTTGGAGAAAATCATGGAACAGGTGTCACTCCTTCCCAACAAGGCAGCCCCCTGGGAGGTGTTGCTCACACAGAACGTGGTGTTGCTGCCACGTCCTGAATCTGTTTCATTTCTTGTACTTCCTGTTGGGTTTCCTTTTGAAAATCCACAAAACTTCCCCATCCTTTTTGCCCCCAATGGGTGGCTCATTCCCTTCCACCTGACCACAGCCCCGGCTGCTGGCAGCTCAGCTGGATCCAGCAGCTTTTGATGCTTGGAAAGAACTCTGAGAAAGGAGGCAAAGCTCCCCTTTTGGAGGTCACTCTGAGAACCACTGAAGTAGGTTGTAGCTGCTGACACAGCCGAGAGAGTGGCAAAATAGTGGTTAATCCCCAGGACAAGGCGGCTGCTTCATGCCATCACCCACTGGCTGCTGCTGGGGACAACCCAGGGCAGGGAGGGACACATGCAGTACAGGAATTGTGCCATTCTTTGGATTAGCTACGGAGGGGGGGAAAGGGGGGAGAGCAATAAAAATTAGAAAAGAAACCCGAGGTGCGGCGTGGGAAGCGTTTATGGAACATGGATGCGGTTCTGCTTTTCTGAAACCCAAGATTTCCCCCTTGGTTTGCGTTTTGCTTTGCAGCTAGTGCTGACAGCAGCCAAATCTTGCTCTAAAGCGTTACAGAATACAGATCTAGCACAGGAATGTCTCTCCACGCTTATCCAACTGCGTTGGGTAAGCCCAAAGAGGCCTAGTGTAGAGAAAGTTTATATATATATATATATATAAAAATACACAAAGATACAGGCCAAAATAGATTCCAGCAGGTCAAATTCTGCTGTCAGCAACAAGAGCAAAAGACATCACTAAAATAAACTGAAAATAAAAAGGAAAAAACTTGGCATTTCCCACACACAAGAGACTGGCAGTATAAACGAAGTTTTGTGGAGCTGTGATGAAAGCAGCCTCGAAGCTGAGAGCAGCATTTCATCACAATATATTTGTCTGAGTTAACCAGAAATCCGAGTGTTGGAGCCAAAGGAAAAGTGTTTGTATTTAAATCACGTTTAGTATTCCAGCCTTTGTCTAAAAAGAGATGGGGAAGAAAAACAATGGATTCCATCTGGATGTGAAGGTTGTTGTTAAATTTGATTCCAAAGCTAAAGGAGGGGAATGGATTGTGGGATGGGTTTGGAAGGGGGGAGCAGGGAGAGCAAGAGGTCATTGAGAAAAGCAATAAATAAATTTTAAAAAGGGGATTTAAAAGGGTCAGACAGCACAAGATAAAGAAGAGCACAGTAATCAGAGTAACACAGCAAAACTCCAAGGTGAAGGTTCAAGCAGAAGTGATGAAACCCACCAGCTGCAGCTTTAGTTTTGAAGGACAGGACTCTGTTAAAGGCTGGAGAAATGAACTGCATCCAGCAGGAATCCAAGAGGACCAGACCAGAGTGACAGAGCTGGTCTGCAGCCAAGGCAGGAGGAGAACAGAGCAAGAACTGGAAATCCCTTCCCAGCCGTTGGCTTGGCCAAGAACAGGAAGCAGGGGAAGCTGAGACTGCACCAAAGGCACTTTGGTCCTTCAGAGATGTGACGTGATGGCTGTGCTCGGGGCTGTGGGAAGAGTTTGGATGAGGCAGAGCTGGCAGGAGCAGGCAGGACTGGGAGGAAGCAAAGATCACGTGGATACCTGAGCCCAGGCAGCTCCTCAAGGACATCACCTGAGAATTTGGTGCCTCCTGAGGAGCTGGAGGTAAATGGATGCTACAGGGATTAGGAACAGGGATCATTTTCCCTCCTCCTACCAGTAAAGCAATGTGCACTCCCAGAGGAAGGGTGGTGAAGTGAATGGGAAAAGGCAAAATTCAGAAGGGTCTGAGGAGAGATTGAATTGGCCTCTGGAATTTTATCTACAATTATTAAAAGGATAAAGGGACAGAGCAGCAAGAGAACACAGAGAGAAGAAGGCTAGAGAAAATGTGTTCTGGGATGCACAACCAGGAGTACCCAACACAAACTCGAGGAATTTTTCCTAGCACCCCCAGGGACTGCCAGGGCCATTTTGGGAGATGTGTTAGTCAGCACACTAAAAAAAGCCTGGAACAGCACAGAAACAAAAGGCAGAGAGAGAAGATTCAAGAAGTGCTCAAGAAGTCTGATGAATTAGGGGAGGAAGTTTTCTGTGGGTGGAGACAAGACCTTTCCCCCAGCTGGCACTTGTGCTTTGCACCCCAAGCCCTCCTTTGCTGTTTTGCTTTTAGTAGAGCTTGAAGCAGAGAAGCCATTAATTGAGACAGGATTAATCCAGACCAGGCATGATGTTTAAGTACCTTTTGCACAGAGGCTGCAAGGCTGGGATTAAATATTGCAAAGATGGAGATGATACAATAATTACTGAAACATTTCAGAACTTCAGCCCCAAATTACATTTGAATGCCAGTGCCTTTGTCTCCTCTATCCAAAACCAGCTGCTCTAAAGCACTGAAACAGAAGAATTTATGTGCTGCTTAAATCAAAGGTATCTGCTGGAAGAAGATTAGGATAGCTAAAGCAAGAAAACAAAAAAACAAATATATTGAAACTTCGTTTACACTCCAATAAAAGACAAAGCCCGTCCCTCCTCTGACTGCGGAACTGGCCTGTACCTCTGTGATAAATTATCACCTAGAGAGAAGAAATCTAAAGAGATATCGTTAATCACAGTCAAACAATTCACAGAGAGAGAAGAAACAAAAAAAAGAACTTACTTAACATTACCATACTTTACTATGAAACACTTAAATATGTCACTAAGGATGTATGTCTAAATTAAAAATAAAACTAAGACTTAACAGCTTAATAAATATGAAGTGAAAGATATATTTCTTAATAATGAGGCAGAAGAGAAATGAAAAGTTCAGATGGCAAACTATTCTCTAGCATGTCCAACATGCTACAGGGTGGGAGCACAGCTAAGCTTCATGTGCCAAAATATTGCCTCTTCCTTGGCAAACAAATGGTGGATGCAAAGGGACGTGGGTGACATGGAATTGCTTCATATTTTGACCAAAGGTTCCCAGCTTGATTCAATATCTAGTGAATTTTTCAGGTTTTTGGGGTATTTTTTCCCCTCCCCTCTTAAAAAAAGCAATCTGGTATACAGGGATTATATATCCCAATTCAAAATATACATATATGTAGTTCAGAATTATTTTGTGTTGTTTAAGAAGAGTTTTGCTTTAATTTGAGGTGAAGCCATTTAACCAAAACAAAAAGCAGGTGATGGATGGATTGTGTCCTGTCTCGTGCTCTGGCTGGAGCACCCCACATGCACTTACAGACCCAACGTACCTTTCAAGTGGAACAGGAGGAAAATCTGCTTATTTTTCCCCCTCTCAAAAGACCTTAAGCCACAGGAGTGGCTTGAGAATCAAATTTCATTCAACTATAAAAATAAAAAACCCCAACCCATCAATGAGCATGAAACATCTGAGTTGAAATGCACAGACCCAAGTGAAGCTGGAGATGAAGAGTCTAGACTTGAAGTGATGTTTGCCCAGTGAATTATTCTTTTTCCTGAGGCAACATAGGGAAAAAAAAATAAATCTACCTTTTCTGATGGTGTGAAATAGTTTGCCATCTGACTATAGGAGAGTATGAAGAAATTTCAAGGACAAACTAGATCAGCCTTTACCTCGGGGCCTCTGTTTCTCTGCGTCATAGATCATTACAACTTCAGTGACCTGGAAGAGAGAAGGGAAATTCTACTCCCTGTGCTACCAGGGGAGGGCTGGAACAGTCACCACCAGCTGGTTCCTGCTCTCTACCCACAAAGCACAAGCCAAGAGCAGCCATCATCCCAGCAACAGCACAAAACAGGGAATATTGCTCTTCCTGGGAGTTCAGAAAGCCTGAGCTCATCTCTATTGCCTCATCACACTTGACATTTTAATCTAACACTGAGGTTTTGTACTATTCGTACCCATTCTGTGGCCTATTACACACCCCAAAGGTTTGTTTTCCAACTCATCAGTGCAGCTTTTTAAAACATGATTTTTTCCATTTTTAACCATTTTCACTTTCACCACGAAAAGCAGCTTGAGCTGCAGGAACATGCAGGGCTCCTCTGATTGAATTACTGGAGCACCAGAGAGGCCCAGAGCACCAGTTAAAGCAATGCTTTAAACAGCTTTACAAAACCCCTCTAAGTTCTGGATGAGCAGTATCAGTGTGATTTTAACCTAAAAAAAGAAAAAATGGAAATTGCAAGCTGTTCAAAGGCTTCAGGATTATTCTTCTCAGAATGAGCACCACAGTGAGCTACAATTTAAACAAAACCTGAGGTGTAATGTTTATGTCAACATTAAAAGAGCTGAAGGGAACTGCTCTGAAATCTCTTAGATGCAGAGAAGTGGTCACAAAATAGGTGTTATTTTGTAAAATTGCATACTGAAGACAATCTTAGGATATTTACCCGTGAGTAAAAATGAGTTTAAAGCCTGACACAAATTTATCTTTACTTACAGCTAGAAAACATTGGGTTTGAGTTGCTGCACTCACTTGAGCACATCCTACTGGATGCTCCCAGCTGGGCTGGGGGCCCCACGTGGGGATTTTGCCTTGGGACAATCAGTGCCAGATTTGTCCCTCCCCTGCTCCATTTGGGTCCTCTTCACCCTGGCCTTAATGAGCCAGCAATTACCAGGGCTGAAAATCAGTGCCTGCCTTGGGCTCTTCACTCTGGTGGCCACAAAACATTTGTGAGACTCCACTGCTCCAAAGGGACTCGTTACAACTCCAGGCAGATTCTCTGATTTCTACACTATGAGTAAAGTGCTACTACTTACTTTTAAGGGCACTTACAGTTGTGGCTGTTGCCTTCTACACCTGCAGGACATACCCTGTATCTCCCCAGCATCCAGGGCACAGCTGGAAAGCCAAGTCTGTGAGGAAGAGCCTTTAGAAACTCCATCCCACAGCTGTGGAACGTGCTCCCTGTTTTTATTATTAGTCTATTGCAGCCTTTCAAGCTAAAGAAACAGTTGTTAGCTGTTGCTTTTTGTGTTTTTAAATGAATTCTCTTAATGGAATTTTAAACACTGATTTGACTTGATAAGAATTTGTTTCTCAATAAATCCTTTGCTGCCACTAAGAAATGTCAGAAAAAGGTTATTGAAGAAAATATCAAAATCTACACTAAATGCCAATCAAATTAATTTTTACCAGCACAGTCCTGAATTTAACTCACACAATCTTTACCTTCCTCAAACTTATTCACAGCTGAATTATTTAATTCAGTAATTTATCATATGCCCCCACTTCCTTGAGGGCAGTGAGAGCTGGGATAAATGGGAATTAAAACTAAATAAAAACTAAATTAAAAAAAAATACAGAAGATACTGTCATTTCAGTCCAAGGTTACAAAGTGAATTAAAGAAGGTGCAAGAGGAGCAGTCTGTCTCAGAACAGAGGTTCCAGGGACATCAGAACTGAGATTCCAGATGGTTTGAAAGCAGCTACTGCTCCCCAGACAATGGCAGGAGACCCAAATTTAACCTATCTGTACACATAGTCAAACACCAGGATCTTAAAATCCAGCCCATTGAGACTCACTGTTCCCAAAAAATAATCAGCAGACACTTTTAATTGCCCAGCTGAAAGTTATCAAGAGGAAGAGGGGTGGGGGTGGAAATAATAATAATAATACTTTTAAAAAGTATCATTCTTAAGGCACCTCAGGAGTTTTTGGAAGAAGGGATAGAATAATGCATCAGATAGACTTAAACATGAGGAGACAGAAGCAGCAAAGTAAATTCCACATGAGCAGCAGGTTCTGCCAAGGGACATTTCCAGATGATGAATGCTCACTGCAGTTTCTCACAAAATGCTTCAGGTGCCCCTCCAGCACTTTGCCCAAATTACCCCCAAATCTGACAGCTTGAGGAAATGTGAGAGGAGGCAGCAGGGAGGGGAGGCACCTTCCCCCCCAGGACTCACCACTCCGAACTTCTTGAAGTATTCCCTGAGCTCTGTCTCGCCACAGTTATGAGGAATCCCACCAACAAAAATTTTATTGGATTTATTGTTATCGCTCCTGGATCCTTTCTGCTAAATCAAGGAGGAGAGAATTCAGTCAGAAGAACAATAAGGGTGGCTGCTTCTATCATTTCATACTGAACCATGAACAATGGGCTCTGGCAGGCTCAGGGGAGAGCTCCAGCCTTGAAGTCTCCCAGGCATGAAAGGGAAGCTCAGAGGTTCAGTCCCCTGCTCTTCAGAGGAGCAGAAATCCTGGGCCTGTGCTCTGAGGCCACTGACTCATTCTAAACTGAAATCTGGTGAAGCTTCAGGGTGTGGAGTGGGCTGGAACAGCATCAGCCCTGCCAGGGCTCTCCAGACACTGCTCTCAAATCTGAAGAACTCCACTAAAAGCATCACTAAGAGCTTAGGAAACACCACACCCAAACTGACACTGCTCTGCACAGAGCCTGCCCATGGAAATCCAAATTAAAGACACTATTTAGAAATGAGATTTAAGTTGTGCATACAGACTTCTGCCTTTAAAACATGGCCACAATCCAGAGGAATTCCAGAGGAGGCACAGGGATCTTTCCTTACCCATCCCTCCTTCGGCCGTGTCCGCTCCGGCTGCATCCCCCGAGGTGTGCATGGCTTTGGATCAATCTGGAAGAAGTTCCACTTTGGTCAGACCTCAGCAGAGTTTTGCTCTAAATGTAACATTTGTGGCAGCTGAACCCAGCCCTGCTGACATGCAGCTCCTCAGAGCTCAAACAACACAAGGCACGGAGCTAAGAGCTGCCTTACAATCAATCATTTAAACCAACAACCAGGTTAACTCTGACACTCTGCAAATAAGAAGCCAGAATTTAAAGCAAATCTTTGAATCTGGTGCAGGAAAACAAAACCAAAAAAACCCAAAACACAAAAGCAACTTACATTTCGGCCATCTAACGTATGAGGTCTGCTGGCCAGCACTGTTCCCACACAGTTGGGATCTTTAAATTTGACAAATCCAAATCCTCGAGATTGATTTGTTGTTTTGTCTTTCATTATTACACAGTCTACAACTTCTCCATACTGGGAGAAGTAGCTACGAAGAGTTTCTGTCAAAGAAAAAAAAGCAAGTATTAAACAGAGCCAGATATTAACAACACCAGACTGTGTTTGCAATTATGAGACAACAGATCAGCAAACATGGAACACAGCTTCAAACTCATCTTTTGAAAATGATCACATCTTACTTCCTGTAAACAAATGGCAGACAGCAGTTTATTTCCACTCATACAAATGGAAAACAGTAGGACAGTGATTATAAAAAGGGATGTCTGTTGAGCTGACAAAAACTTCAGCACCAAACAAAATAAATCTAAAAATATGAACATAAAAAAAATATATATAATGATATATCTGAGCTGTCTCTACAGAAAGTTTCATTAATGAGCAGAGGAGGAGGCTCTCAGGCCAATCTCCTCCCCACAGCAATGCCTTGAAGAGCCCCAGGCTGGGCTGTCACCAAGGCCCAACGCCTGCAGCACTTTGCTCACCTTGTGTCGTGCTCCAGTCCAGGCCACCCACGAACAGCTTTCTGCAAACAAAGCACAGGGCACGTTCAGGGCCTGCAGCAGAGGCTCCATCGGATTTAAGGCACAGCTCAGCTCTTCTGGAGAGTTTGGGGGTACCAGGACCTACAAAGCTGGCACCATACCCAAAGCTGCTGATGAAACCAACCCTTCCTCCATCCCTGCTCTCTGCTCCTCCCTCACTCGCCACAGAACACTCACTTGGCTGCCAGCACCTTCTTGTGGGGTGAAAGCAAAAGCACAACTGCCATGCTCAGGCCTGAGACAGAAGTCAAACCTGTGCAGCAGGTACTAATTAACAGAGCAGCACTAATCCAGCAGCAGTTGTGAAACCACTGTACAACCCAGTTTCCAGATAGTGCTGGGCAGGTGAGAAAGTCATGGCTAAACCCCAAACTGAACTGCTTCAAACTGATTTGACTCTTCCTCTGCACAGAGCACCCAAATCTGCAGGGTTTCCTGTCCCAGCACGCCCAACACCCTGGGTAGGTGCTACAGGAGCTCCGTGCCAGGCTGCCAGCTCTGCAGCTCTTTATCAACTCCTGGGTGTGCCAAAACTTCCAGCAGTCATTTACTCAGTAATTAAAGGCTGCTTAGAGCCACCTCAACATTTGGCCCTTGTCAGTGCCAAGAATCAACCCCAAAAAACACCCTCCTAGCTGTCTGCAGCTTCACCCTGAGGAGCAGCAGCAACCTCTGCTCTCTGGGAGCAGGGGCAGGACCCGGGGAAGGCTGGAGCTGTCAGGGGAGGTTCAAGCTGGGTATCAGGAAAGGTTTATTCCCCAGACAGTGCTGGGCACTGCCCAGGCTCCTCCAGCCCCGAGGCTGTCAGAGCTCCAGGAGCATTTGGACACCGCTCTCAGGGACAGGATGGGATTGCTGGGGTGTCTCTGCAGGGCTTTGATGGTCCCTGGGCTTCCCTTCCAGCTCAGCAGATTGCGTGATTCTGTGAAAAACTCTGCTGTTAATGGCTCCATGGCTCTGCACAGACAAGCACTGGGAAAGTTTATTTTTGGAGGATGCCCTCAGGTTCTCCATCAGACCTCAAAGAGAACAAAATGGACCTTGCTTTGCCTTCTACTTGCCTTCACCTATACCTGAGTACAGCTGAGGCTGGTGGGGATTCCTGCATCCCCACTTATACGTGCACAGTTGAATTTCTCCTAGCAAAAAAACCCCCTAAACTTCCTCTCACCTGCTCTTTTCAGGAGCAGGTAATGGCAGGGAGAGCCCAGCCACCCCCAGGAAGAGCTGCAGGTGCACTGGGAGTAGCAGGGAAGTGAAAGCCTTGCAACTGGAAGTTCCTGTGGAGCAGGGCAGCTCACTGACAAAACCAGCCTGTCCCTTTCCCCTTTGATTCACTTCTCTGTGATAGGACATCATGTCACAACCCTTGTGCACCAGCCAAAGTGACAAAATTCAATAGCACACAGCACCTAGGAGCCTTGTTCCACTGAGGCAAACCCTGTTCCTACATTACAAGCAGAGACGTGACACGAGTCTTGTCTTTCACAAGAACAGACCAACTGTTAAGCGCTGATCAAAGCTTCTCCTTGAGCAGCCAGCAAACAACCGAGCTGGTGACACGCGAGGCAAAGACAGCCCTCAGTGTCACAGCAGCAGCCTCTGCTGTGTTATCACCGTGCTAAAGGACGTGCCAGCCCTCCCCAGAGCAGGGCAGGACCTGCACCCTGCCCTCTCTCAGAGCAGGCCGGCTGGGCATGACCGAGTTTCCCTCAAGGATTGGAAAAGTGCCCCCAGCTCGCCCTGGCAGCGCTGGCTCCTGGCACGGGCTCAGCGCCTTGTGGAACAGCAGCCAGCTCACAGCAACAGGTCTGTGCTGGGCCCAGCCAGCCTTGGCCAAGGTGGCCCCACCACCCCCTGCCCTCTCCACACACAGGACACAAACCCCTCTGCTGTGCTGTTATTTTTAAGGAAAATAAGTAATTCTAATTTCCTAATAGCAAAGTAAAACCAGCTGATCTACTGCTATATTCACAATAAAGTTTTGGTATGTGTTAGCAACATTCTCTTCACTAACCACCATTTGAGGTTATGGTTTGTTTTGGGGTGTTTTTAACTAAATTTGATAGCTTGGTATAAAAGTTTAATCGATTTTGCATCCTTGTAAAAGTACCAGCTGTGTTCTGAGGGAACACCAAGCTGTCTGCAGAGGGAGGTCACTGAAACCTTCCAGTTCCACCATGAATTATTTGTAGTCACCCTACATGGACTGCAACAGCAAAGCTGGGTAGCTCAAGCCAGCCCCAGCAGCTCTATGGAAATCCACAGCCCTGGTTTATACACATGGAACACCAAAAGCCAGGAATCCTCTGCCTTGGGATCCTCCGTGGTTTGAAGACACTGAGCAGGGCCAAAGTTCACAAAAATCCAGATGTGGTGTGGTGCAGGACAGCTGTGAGGCAGGATGGGTGAGTGCTCTGCCCCCACGCTCAGCTGCATCACCAGCCCTTTCCCAAGGTCTCACCCACACTCCAACCCAAAACTTTTGGTCCTAACAGTTATTAAATTCATAGAAATGTATAAAATGGACAGAATATCCTGAGTTGGAAGGGATCCATTGAGTCCAGCACTGACACCCCAACACCCCCACCCTGTGCACCCCTGGGAGTGGTGTCCAAACCCTCCTGGAGCTCTGGGAGCCAGGACCATGCCCTGGGAGCCTGGGCAGTGCCCAGCACCCTCGGGGACAAGAACCTTTCCTGCTCTCCAACCTGAACCTCCCAGGCACAGCTCCAGCCTCAGGCCCTGCCCCTGCTCCCAGAGAGCAGAGGCTGCTGCTGCCTCTTGGGAAGAAGCTGCAGACCCTGCTGAGTCTCCCCTCCTGCTCCTCAATGTTTTCAGCTCACACGTGCTGACACCACCCCAAAGCCCACAGCTCCATAAAGCTCCAAATTTACAGTCTGGGGACACCACAGCCCATCCCTGCTGGAATGCAAAGCCACTCCAGCACAGCCAGTGACTGCACAAGCCACCAGCCTGGCTTTGGGGCAGGAGAGTCTGTCCACCAGGAGCAGTGAGATCCTGCCAGGTGAAACAGCCCTGAAGCAGCAGAATTCCCCACAGGGATCACCTCGGGAGCAGAAAGTGGGATAATGACTCCTCAGAAGTTGCAGCTGGATAATAAGTTTGAACCAAGTGTTCTGCCTCACTACTTCCTGGGTGAATTCTCATTGCTAATTTATTCTTTTTTGCCATAAACATACTTGCTGCCAGAGCAAATCAACTCAGGATTAGTAAAAAAAGCATGCACAGGTATTTTAAAACCACCAAAACTCAACAAAAGCACAAACTCTTTGCCTACATAAACAATCTGGTGTTTGATTAATAGCTCTGATCAACACCTCAGCACAGCCCCCAACAGCTGCAGGACAAAAGGATCAAGATCAGCACCTTCCTCCATCCAAACCAGCCCCAAGTATTAATTAATTACAACAAATAACACTCAACAAGGCCCCTGCCTACCCATGCCAAGACACCTGCAAGGCTTACAGCTTCCTGAGGTACTTTCTCTGAAAATCTCTGCCTGCAAAAGCAGCTGAATTCATAACTTCCCATCCAGCCCTGCCTCTCACAACAGCTTCAAACCAGAGCTTCCTTCTGAGGGCTGCAGCAGCTGAGCTTGTTCTACACTCTCATCTTCCCTCTGAGCGCTTTTGGGGCACGAGAATAAAGAAAATTTCCCTCTCTGATTAACCCCCAATTCCTCCTAATCTGCTTACAGCTCTGAAGGATCACAGCCTGTGACTGGGAACAAACTCTGCAACAGCCCAGCCTGCTCAGCTGATGATACCCCAGGAATATCCTGGAGGTTATCCATGAAGGGGAGCTGATATTCCAGGGAATAACCTGGAGGTTATCCATGGAGGGGAGCTGATATTCCAGGGAATAACCTGGAGGTTATCCATGGAGGGGAGCTGATATTCCAGGGAATAACCTGGAGGTTATCCATGGAGGGGAGCTGATGATACCCCAGGAATAACCTGGAGCCTGGCACTCACCTACAGCTCAGGAAGCCAGACCTGGTCAGGGCTCTCACAAGGCACCAGACAGTGACTAAGGCCCAGGAGCAAACAAAAACACTTTCAGAGCAAAACCCACTTATTTAACCAGGCCTCA
Source organism: Passer montanus (assembly GCF_014805655.1). NCBI lineage: Eukaryota > Metazoa > Chordata > Aves > Passeriformes > Passeridae > Passer > Passer montanus. The sequence goes on from NW_024357836.1 coordinate 1,227,665, forward strand.
TGCAATGTGCGCTGGAATTGGATCATCTCTAAGGTGCCTTCCAACCCAAACCACTCCAGTGAGATATTCCCATCACTTATCCTGCCTCCTGTACTTTTAGGATTTACAAACTAAGAACATGCAGTAAATAAGCAGCTTACAAAGCAGTGCAAGCAGCATGGGACAAGTGGTTTGTGTTTCCTGTTTCCAACAAGGTGACCAGTCCTAATGGGCAAATACTGTGCCAAAACTGGAAGAACCAGCCAAGGAATTTTTTTTTAATTTGGTTTTAGCTGCTCTGAGTTCTACCATGCCCAAGCCTGCAGCCTGATCATTTCAATGTCACCAGGGTACAGCCCTCAAGCAGAACAACACTGAGTGCAGCTGGATGATCTCTGAGGTCCCCTCCAACCCGAGCCTTGCTACGATTCCAAAAGCACGTCACAAGAACCAGACCAGTGTCAGGTTTTTGGTTTGAAGCCCCAAAACCCCCGGGGATGACTAAAACCGGGGTTTTCCTGCCTGGAACACACCCCAGGCAGAGGGGAGCTTGGGAGAGCAGCCCTGCGGGGGCACCGAGGGCGAGGGGAGGCTCCTGGTGCCACCTTTGTCCCTCCACAAGCCCCTCGGGGTGGCCCTGATGAGTGACCCGAACAAAGTCCCCAGCAGGGTCACACAGTCACAGGACAGACCCTCAAGGACCATCGAGTCCAATTCCTGGCCCTGCAGAGAACTCTTCAACAATCCCACCCTGGCCCTGGGAGCGGTGTCCAAGCTCTCCTGGAGTTCTGGCAGCCTCAGGGCCGGGACCCTTCTCTGGGGAGCCTGGGCAGTGCCCCAGCACCCTCAGGGGGAATAAACCTTTTCCTGACAGCCACCCTAAACCTGCCCGGCCACAGTTCCAGCCGTTCCCTCGGTTCTGTCACTGGTGCCAGAGAGCAGAGATCGGAGCTGCCCCTCTGCTTCCCCTCACGAGGAAGTTTTAGACTGCGATGAGCTCTCCCCTCACACCCCTCCAGGCTGAACACACCAAGTGCCCTCAGCCGCTCCTCCAAAGGCGTTTCACCACGTCCGCCGCCCTCCTCTGCACGCTAACCCCTCACTATCTTTCTTATACCGTCGCGCCTAAAAATGCGCGCAGGACTCAAGGTGAGGCCGCACCAGCAGAGCGGGACAACCCCCTCCCTCGACCGGCGTGTTGTCCCCCGCGTCAGGAGAAGAGGGCACGAAGGGACAGAGGCGGGCGGGATCCGGTGCGGGCGGGCGCGGGAAGCGCCGCGGGCGGGTGACCTTGGGCGCGCGCACCTGCCGCAGCCCCGCGCGCGCGCCGGTCACGTGACGGGGGGTGGCGGGGCGGGG
>NW_024357836.1:1229339-1279423 GCF_014805655.1 Passer montanus
GGGGGGGGGGTGCGCGCCCTCACGGCCCCAACATGGCGGGACCGGCCCCCCCTCAGCACCTCCTGCCCGGGACCGGCTCCCTCTTAAAGCCCCCCGGCCCGGCACCGGCCCGCGCTCAGCCCCTCCCGGCCCGGCGGAGCCGCGGCGGGACCCCCTCGTGAGGTTGCGGGAAAAGGTGACCGAGCCGCGCACCACCGTCCCGGCGCGCTGCCCTCCCCTTCCCCTCACCCGATCTCATCGGCGCCTCCCACGCTGTTCATGGCGGCGACTCCTGCGGGGCCGCGCCCGGCTCTTCCCTCCGGGTGGCGGCGGTGCCGGCGGCGGGTCGTGGGGCCGCGGGCGGGCGCTCCCGGCCGTGTCCCGGTTCCCGTGTCCCGGTTCCCCCCCCGCCGCCCCCGGCCCGGCCGCGCGCGCGCGGGGGCCGGCGGGAAGGGCAGTCCGCGCGCGCGGGGGGCGGGGCCTCCAGGGGGTGCCACTGCCCTCCCCGGGGGTCCCATCGCCCGTCCCAGGGTCTCACTGCCCACCCCGGGGGTCCCATCGCCTGTCCCAGGGTCCCATTGCCCGTCCCGGGGGTCTCACTGCCCACCCCGGGGGTCCCATCGCCCGTCCTGGGGTCCCATTGCCCACCCCGGGGGTCCCATTGCCCGTCCCAGGGTCCCATCGCCCGTCCCGGGGGTCCCATCGCCCGTCCTGGGGGTCCCATTGCCCATCCCCGATAAGGGCTCCCATTCCCAATAAGGGTTCCCATTCCTAATTAGAGCTCCCATTCCCAGTAAGGACTCCCATTCCCAATAAGAGCTCCCAGTCCCTGTAAGGGCTCCCGTCCCCAGTAAGGGCTCCCTTTCCCAGTAGAGGCTCCCATTCCCAGTAGGGGCTCCCATTACCAGTAAGGGCTTGCCTTCCAAATAAGAGCTCCCATTCCCAATAAAGGATCCCATTCCTGATAGGGGCTCCCATTCCCAATAAAGGCTCCCATTCCCAGTAAGGGCTCCCAGTCCCGATAAAGGCTCCCATTCACCATAAGGGTTCCCATTCCTAATTAGAGCTCCCATTCCTAATTAGAGCTCCCATTCCCCATGAGGGCTCCCATTCCCAGTAAGGGCTTCTGTTCCCAATAAAGGCTCCCATTCCCAATAAAGGCTCCCATTGCTGATAAGAGCTCCCGATCCCGATAAGGGCTCCCGTCCCCGCGGGGCCCCAGCCGGCTGTGCACACTCAGCACTTTCCAGCAGGGCTATTTAAAGCCGGCCAAGCGGCCCGTGGCCCTTTCTGTGCCTGTCCCTGCTCCCGGCCCGTGCAGCTGCACTCTCCTCCCGCAGCCATGAGCTCGGGGCCGATCTTCGGCGAGGGCGAGGACTGCAGGGCGGCCTGGGGGGCGGCCCCGGCGGGCTACGACCAGCCCGACGCCCACCTGGAGATCCTGGGCAAGCCGGTGATGGAGCGCTGGGAGACGCCCTACATGCACTCGCTGGCCACCGTGGCTGCCTCCAAGGGTAACGGGGGGCTGCTGTGGGGGGCAGCTTCCCCAGAAGCTGCTGGTGTGGGGGGAGATGTGCTGGGGGACCCCCCTGCGTGGCACACGTGGTGACAGGGGCAGCAGCGCCATGGTGGCATTCGTGTCCTTGTGGCAGGGTGACGCAATCTTGAAAGGGGACGGGGACATGGGGAGGGGGTGCAGCCACCTCCCATCCAGGCCCTGCTGGTTTTGGGGATTTTCCCCTCCCAGGATCTGCTGCTTTTGGGGCTGTTTCCCTTGGCACAGGGAGGGTTGGATGTTGTTTGTTCCCACTGGGATCACTGGGGGGGTTTGTTGGGGGCAAAGGGGCACTGGGGGGGGACAGCAGGTGACAGGGACAGAGGGGCAGCTGGGGGGGCAGCAGGTGACAGGGACACGGCGCTGCTCCCAGCTTCCCCCCTCAGTGCCAGCAGCACCACGTGCTCCCAACCTTCACCCAAAGAGCCCAATTTGGGGAAAGAATGGGTCAGAATTCAGGGCTTGGCGGGGGTTTGAGGCGGAGAAAAGCAGAGCTGTGAGTGCCGGGTTCCACCTGCAGGCGGCCGCGTGCTCGAGGTGGGCTTTGGGATGGCCATCGCCGCCTCCAAGGTGCAGGAATTCGCCATCGAGGAGCACTGGATCATCGAGTGCAACGAGGGCGTTTTCCGGCGCCTGGAGCAGTGGGCAAAGGCACAGCCGCACAAGGTCAGGGGCACGGCGGGCTGTGCCAGGGCTGGGGGGTGCCTGTGGCCCCCCAAGCTCACCCCTGTGCCCCCCACCCGCAGGTGGTGCCCCTGAAGGGGCTGTGGGAGGACGTGGTGCCAACGCTGCCGGACGGGCACTTCAGTGGTGAGGCATCCACAGCACGGTGGGCAGGGCTGGGGTGGGGACCCCACTGCAAACTGGGGTGCAGCAAAGCCCAGGGCATCCCTGAGCCATGGAAAGGGGGGAGCAGTTCGGCCAGGGTGCAGGTGGAGCCCACATCCTCCCATGGGGCTGGGGACAGGGCACAGCTGTGTCCCTGGGGAGCAGATCCTTGTCCTGGGGAGCAGATCCTTGTCCTGGGGAGCAGATCCTTGTCCTGGGAAATGGATGGATCCTTGTCCTGGGGAGCAGATCCTTGTCCTGGGGAGCAGATCCTTGTCCTGGGAAATGGATCCTTGTCCTGAGGAGCAGATCCTTGTCCTGGGGAGCAGATCCTTGTCCTGGGGAGCAGATCCTTGTCTGGGGAAATGGATGGATCCTTGTCCTGGGGAGCAGATCCTTGTCCTGAGGAGCAGATCCTTGCCCTGGGGAGCAGATCCTTGCCCTGGGGGCCATCACATCGCTGCCTTCCTGGGCTCAGAGACATGGGGACAAATTGCAGTGGGAACATAACAATACCAGGCCATGGAGGGAGATTTTCCTGGGACACAGGAGCCCCTCAGGGTCTGTCCCAGCTAACAGCCAGCCCCGTGTTCCCGGGCAGGGATCCTGTACGACACCTACCCGCTGTCAGAGGCCACCTGGCACACGCATCAGTTCAACTTCATCCAGGTGACAGCGCGGGGAGGGCTCTGGGGCAGGAGCTGGGGCTGGAGGGGGAGCTGGGGCTGGGGGGGGAGCTGGGGCTGGGGGCTCCAGGGGGAGGAGCTGGGGCTGGGGGCTGAGCTGGGGCTCAGCAGGAGGAGCTGGGGCTGGGGGCTCAGCAGGAGGGGCTGGGGGCTCAGCAGGAGGAGCTGGGGCTCAGCAGGAGGAGCTGGGGCTCCAGGAGGAGCTGGAGCTCCAGGGGGAGCTGGGGCTCAGCAGGAGGAGCTGACCCGGCCCCGCACTCCCGGGACAGGGCCACGCCTTCCGCCTGCTGCGGCCCGGAGGGGTCCTCACCTACTGCAACCTCACCTCGTGGGGGGAGCTGCTCAAGACCAGGTACAGCGACATCGAGAAGATGTTCGAGGTGAGTTGCTCCCCTCCCCTCAGCTGTGCCCGGGCTGGGCCACAGCACTCCGAGGCTCTGGAGCTCATCCCTGCTGCTGGGGAACGCCAGAGGGGAGCTCGGGGGGTTCTTCTTCCAGCGTGTCCCCACTTCTCCCACGAGACACCCCAACCCACGGCTGCTCCTCGCTGCCCTCTCCTGCAGGAGACCCAGGTGGGGCCGCTGCTGCAGGCGGGCTTCAGGAGGGAGAACATCAGCACGAGGGTGATGGAGCTGCAGCCGCCCGCCGAGTGCCGCTACTACTCCCACCCCAGGATGATCACCCCCACCGTCCTCAAACACTGAGGGGAGCAGGAGCTGGGCAGGAGGAGAAAAGCTCTGATCTCCTTTAAAGCCCCTGAGAGATGGGTGGAGGATCAGGATGGATTCCAGTGGACAAAAGGACAGGAAACCCCCTGCCCCAGGAGCCCCCTGCCCTGGAGGGGTCTCATGGGCTCTGTGGAAGATCTCACCCTGCTCTGTCCCCTCAAGATTTGAAATTCTCAATTAAGCTGGAATTTCAGAGTGTGGTTCTGGCCAAACGGGTTCCAGACCCAGCCATTTCCTCTAAAAACTGCATCATTTTGAGAAATCACAGGGTGGATTCCCACAAGAGTCAAATAATCCAAACCAGGTGGGAGAAATGGGGCAATCTGAGGCATTTTGAGGCATTTCAGCTTCTCCTGAAGCAATTCCCCAGGGAAGTTTCCCAACATTTTCGGTCAAAGCCCACGGCAGCAAACCCTGACCCCAACACCCCCTCACAGCTCAATAAATGATGTTTCCTCTCTCCCCAGAAGGGATAAAGTCCATTAAAAGGAATGAAATACCCAAACCACTGTTCCCGAGCGATTTATTTGTCTTTCCAAAGTGTGTTTGTCCCTCAGGCACGACCATTCCTCATCCCAGGCTCCAGGGATGCATCCAGGACAGGCTGCTTTATCCCTGCCCTGCTTAGGAGCTCTACATTCAGGTTTAATAATCACATTCTGATTTTAGGCATCACTATTTGACTTGTTACAGAAACCAAATTAATTTCTGGCCCCTGTGCACACAAATATTATGGATTTATTAGATCCTGTGTAGGAATTACCAACAAGGAGCAGGTGGTGAGTAAGGGATGAGCTCAGGGAGGGCTCAGGGATCACCCAGACATGTGTTGGTCTCCAAACTTCCCAACAAAGCTAAGAAAAAATTCTAGCAAAAGCTTTTATGTCACGATATGACATCACCTTCCCTGACAGATTGTTCAGCAGTGTTAACTCAGTAACTCAGCAGTTATCAAACTCAGCTCCTGCTTTTTTTAGCCCAGTTTTTGAACCCCTCAGATCAGAGGGGTTTATTAAAGACAGAAAAGCACCTGGACAGGTAGAGTTTTATTGGAAGGCGCGTGGGGAGCCGGATTTGTGCGTAGCTGTGAGCAGTGCCCGGGACAGTGAGTGGGGACATAAATAAAGGCTATTTCCTGTACCAGATCTGCATCCTCCTCTCCCGCTTGATCTTCCTCTGCAGCTGCAGGATCCCGTAGAGCAGAGCCTCAGCTGTGGGTGGGCAACCTGGGAGAGAAGGGAGGAAGGGGGGAAGGTCACAGGGCAGGAACCTGCAACAAGTGCCAACCCCAGGACTTATCCCAAAGCTCACTCCCCTCTGGCTTTGTGGCTGGCACAGGCAGGAGTGCAAAGAAACTGAATTGATGCTGTTTATGAAGAAGATCTTTATCAAACACAGCAATTATTTAATTTCAAAGTGTATCCAAACCCCCCTCCCACCCCACTGACGGTGCCACCACCATCACAACCCTCCCCATCCCACAATCCCTGGAGCTGCTGCAGTTTCCCCACCACTGAAACAGGAAAACCTTTCAAACCCACACCTGCATGCAGAGAATTCCCCTCTCCCTGCCCTGCTGCCAGGTGAGCTGCCCCTTTACCTGGCACATAAATGTCCACGGGCACGATGCGGTCGCAGCCCCTCACCACGGAGTAGGAGTAGTGGTAGTAGCCCCCACCGTTGGCACAGCTGCAGGACAGGGACAGGGTCAGGCCAGGAAGGTGAGCAGCAGGCCAAGGGAAGGTGGCCCTGGGCAGGTGGGCACTGCCAGGCTCGGAGCCTCCAGCTCCACAGGTGGCACTGCCCCACCACGAGCCCTGCCTGGGAGGGTTTCAGGTGAATCCAGCCCAGCTGAACTGTTCCCATCACCCTCACAAAGCAGGGTCCACAGCCCTCCCTCTCTGCTACAAACCCTTCTGTTTTGCCTCAGAGCTTTGCCAGAATTTGTCCTGTTCCAGCCTGGACCTGCCACCCTCAGCCAGTGAGGACAAGAAAACTTTGAGAATCATGGAATCATTCAGGTTGGAAAAGAACTCTGAGACCACGGAGTCCAACTGAGTCCCCCCATGGAGCAGATTCCAACTGAGTCCTTCATGGAACAGATCCCAGCTGAGTCTCTCATAGAGGAGATTCCAACTGAATCCTTCATGGAACAGATCCCAGGTGAGTCTCTCATAGAGGAGATTCCAACTGAATCCTTCATGGAACAGATCCCAGGTGAGTCTCTCATAGAGGAGATTCCAACTGAATCCTTCATGGAACAGATCCCAACTGAATCCTTCATGGAATAGATCCGAACTGAATCCCTCATAGAGCAGATTCCAACTGATCCCTCAGGGAGCAGATCCCAACTGAATCCCTCAGGGAGCAGATCCCAACTGAATCCCTCAGGGAGCAGATCCCAACTGAATCCCTCATAGAGCAGATCCCAACTGAATCCCTCAGGGAGCAGATTCCAACTGAATCCTTCATGGAGCAGATCCCAACTGAATCCCTCATAGAGCAGATCCCAACTGATCCCTCAGGGAGCAGATCCCTGACTGAGTCCCCCACAGAGCAGATTCCAGCACAGCAGAAGCATTTTGAAAGCCAAAAGCAAACTCTTGGATTCTGGAGTTTGGCAGCTGCAAAGCCCCTGAACCCATCCCTGGGAGGATTCACACCCACCATTCCCTTTGGGCAGCCTTTGGGCTCTGCTCTACAAAGCTTTTTAAGAATTTGGAAACACAAACAAGCCAAGAACTCCCCCCAGGACCCCGAGGACATCTTGGCACTCACCTCCCCATGGACACCACGTAGCGAGGCTCTGGCATCTGGTCATAGACCTGCAGGACAGGGATGTGTGGGGTGCTGCCCAGCTCCCCGTGCCCCCCGTGCCCCCCGTGCCCCCCGTACCTTGCGCAGCGCCGGGGCCATTTTGTTGGTCAGGGTCCCTGCCACGATCATGACGTCGGCCTGGCGCGGGCTGGCGCGGAACACGACCCCGAAGCGATCCATGTCGTAGCGGGGGGCTGCCATGTGCATCATCTCCACGGCACAGCACGCCAGCCCGAAGGTCATGGGCCACAGGGAGCTCTGTGGGGACAGCCAGCAGCTCAGGGACAGCGCGGGTGGCACGCACAGGGGGACAGCTCAAGGCACCGGGGATGGATACGGGGAGAGCTCTGTGTGCAGCCTAAGGGCACCTCAGAGCCCCACAGGGACAGCAGGGACAGCTCAGAGCCACCTCAGAGCCACCCAGGGACAGCAGGGACAGCTCAGAGCCACCCCAGAGCCACCCAGGGACAGCAGAGACAGCTCAGAGCCACCCAGGGACAGCAGGGACAGCTCAGAGCCACCCAGGGACAGCAGGGACAGCTCAGAGCCCCACGGGGACAGCAGGGACAGCTCAGAGCCCCACGGGGACAGCAGGGACAGCTCAGAGCCACCAGGGCCACCAGGGACAGCCTCGAAGCCACCGGGGACAGCAGGGACAGCTCAGAGCCCCACGGGGACAGCAGGGACAGCTCAGAGCCACCCAGGGACAGCAGGGACAGCTGAGAGCCCCATGGGGACAGTGGTGTCCCTGCTCAAAGCCCCACGGGGACAGTAATGTCCCAGCTCAGGGACAGCTCAGAGCCCCACGGGGCACAGCACAGCAGACCCAGGGCACTGTCACCTGTGTCACCCTTCCCCGCAGGCAGAGCAGCTGCTCAGGGCAGGGACAGCTCCAGCAGTGCCTTTTCCTGGTGACCAACGGGCACTTCCAGACCCCCCACACCCCAGACTGTCCCTGCACCCCAGTGTCACCCTCTGCCCACAGGAGCTCTGAGCCCATTTTTACCCTGAGCAGGAGGTGCCCCTGATGTGCCACCCTGTCCCCCGTGCCAGGGTGGCCCGGGACTCACCCGCCGTGCCCAGTTGACCAGGTCATCCAGCTTGGTGATGACGTACTCGCCGCGGCTGCTGGGGAGGTAGGATTTCCTCTGGACAACAGCAGAGCTCTTCTGCACCTGCACAGAGCTGAAAGCAGCAGCACAGAGCCATCACTCTCCAGAGATTTCCCTGCAGAATCAGCGTTTAGCCCTGCAGGGGGCTGTGCCTCCCTGAGGAAGGACAATGCCACCCCTCTGTTTGTGACAGAGGATTGTCCCCAGTGTGGGTCTGTGCCTTGGGTGCTGGGGCAGAGCCCCTGAGCTGCACCCCAGGCACGGAGAGCCCCTGGCTGCCTCTCCCGGGGCTCCCAGAGCTCCTCGGATTCCAGCAGGGAAGGGAGGAGCCCCCTCACAGGAGGTGCCACTGGGACCCCCCGCACAAGCGGCCGTGCCCTGTCCCGGGGCAGGAGCTGTCACCTGTCAGCGCCATCGGCCGCCGTCTGATGGAGCAGCTGAGCGGGCACGGCACTCACGGAGCCGGGCCTGGGGACAGCAAGGGTGACAGGGTGACAGAGCCCGCGCGGCAGCCGGTGCTCCTGCAAGCCCAGCGGGGAAGGAGCCCCCCTGGCCCCCAGAGGCACCCTGACCCCCAGAGCCCCCCTGGCCCCCAGAGCCCCCCCAGAGCCCGGGGTGCCCTTCAGCCGCGGCCCTGGGTCCCCCCAGCCCCGGGGTCAGCGCTGTCACCGGCCCGGCCCCCCCAGCCGTGCCCCCGGGGTCCCACCGCCCCGGCGCCCCCAGCCCGGCGCTCACCGCCAGCCCAGCACGCCGTGCGCGGGGAGCCGCAGACCTGCAAGAGAGGACGGGAGAGCTCAGCGCGGCTGCCCGGTGTCCCCGCAGGGCTCCCCCCGCGTCACTCCCTCAGGGGGGGTTGTTCCGGTGCCCCCAGCCCGGCCGCGGTGCCCGTCCCGCCCCGTCCCGGCCCGCCCCGGCCCGGCCCCGCTCACGGCCCAGCGCCGCCATCGCTCGCAGCCCTTCAGGCAACCTCTGCGCGCGGTGCGCCCGCTAAAGCGCCCCGCGCGCCGCCGCCGCAGCGCTCCGGCGGGAAACGCCTCCCGGGCCGGCGGTTCCGGAGGCACCCTCCGCTCCGCCGGCCGCGGCAAAACGACCCCAAAAGATCCCAAAATGACCCCAAAACAACCCCTGGCGGGCCGAGCCGTCCCGGAACCGCCACTGGACTCGGCGGTTAAGAGCCCGTCCCGGGGCTGCGAAGCCGCGGTCGCGCAGGAAAATAAAGAGCGGCCGTCCCTGGGTGGGCTCGAACCACCAACCTTTCGGTTAACAGCCGAACGCGCTAACCGATTGCGCCACAGAGACCGCGCTGCCGCCGCCTCCCGCCCGCCCCGTGTCCCGCCTGGCCCGGTCCCGGTCCCGTGTCCCCCGTCCCGCCCGTCCCGCCCCCGTGTCCCGCCTGTCCCGTGTCCCGGGCCCCACGTCCGCCCCTCTGTCCCCTCTGTCCCCCTCCGTGTCCCCCCGCCCCGAGCGGCGCCACCGGCGGTGACGGGCGGGGGGGGCGGAGCGCCCCCGTGCAGCCGAAATAGCTCAGTTGGGAGAGCGTTAGACTGAAGATCTAAAGGTCCCTGGTTCGATCCCGGGTTTCGGCAGAAGCTTCTTTTCCTGCAGGGAGCGGGATTGCAAAAGCGCCGTTTTCACCCCAAAACACCCCCGCGGCTTCGGAGCTCGTTACACCTGCCCCAAACTCTGCACTCGATCGTTTTAATATCCTGGAACCACACACACACAACAGGGAGGAACGAAGGGCTGTAATACTGGATTAATGACAAATATTATTATTTAATTATGAATTAATAATAGATATGAGTTAATGATCTTACACTGAGCATTGAGGAGAGAGCTGAGGGAACATGGATTAATTAACACTGGACAATCACAAGCAGAGGTGGTGTCAGCCCATTTTAAATAAAGCACAAGAACAAAACCCACTGAGTTTATTTCCCAATGATTAATAACATGATTAATAACAGACAGGATGTTACTTTATCATCTCAGTTTTTCTGCATCAGATAAAGTATCTTCACCTGCTGTCACACCGGGGTGGAAGCACCACCCACCACAGATTACACTAATTAAACAGAAGCAGCAAACGTTGATGATTCACTTTATTAAACCCACGTGATTGGTACACGGCGAGGCTGAGCCTGGTGCCCAGGGGTGGGACGAGGTCAGGACCATCCCTGGGGCACCCAGGGACACGGGGAGCTGTCCCTGCCCCTGGCTGGGGTTTAAGGGCCCTTCCAGCCCAAACCACTCCAGGATTCACAGCTGCAGGGAGGTGGTTCTGGTCTGGAGCAGGATCCGGCAGCACTCGAGGAGTTTGGATGGAAAAGGGAACACAGAGTTCATGGAAAGGAGGGAGAAGCTCCCCCCATCTCCAAATTACCCAGAGCAGTCCCTCCCCAGCCCCTCATCTCCAAAGGGAAAGTGCCACTCACAGCTCTGAGTTAAGTCCATCATTAATTTTTTATCCTATCCCACAAAATTCATTATCCCTCCTCCCAGGCTTTAATAAACCCTCACTTCCTGGCCTGGCCCTGTAATTGAGGTACTTGAGATAACAGGAATAAGGATTTCATGGAAAAACTCATTAGAGAGCACAGAGCAATTAAAAGTGTAATTAAAATATATTCAGATAATTACTACAGCCAGGATAGACATCTGGATCCCAATTTCAACCTCTTCATTTCAAATCATCTTGGGTTTTATTGGACAAGCAAGGAGATCACATTTCATTATCACAGAGAAACCCTAATCAGGGGGTTTTATGTATCATTTATCATTATTCATCATTAATTAGTTCTTGGTGACACTGCTTCCATGTGCCACAGCTCCAACAAAGGTGAGCAGGGAACTGGGCAGGATTAAACTGGGAATTTAGATGAGAAAAAAAACCAAAACCACAATTAAAAGCCTCCCAAAATTCAGAGGAGGCAACAATCCAGCATTCCACTGATTCAGTCAGAGGAAATGTTTCTGTTTAAGCAAACCTGGATTCCTTCTCCATGGAATTTTACTTGTCATAAGAAAAGAAGAACCCAAATCTTGGTGATCCAGGTGGCAGCTCTGATTTCCCACCCTTGGAGATGCACGAGGCAGGAAGGGAGAACCCCCAGGAGCCTTCCCTGGCTGGATCAGGAGCAGGGAGCCCAGCAGGCAGCCCAAAGCAGGACAAGATCCCTCCCCAGGTCGGGTGTTTGGCTACAAGAACCCACGTGGAAGTGGTGGAGCAGCAGCAGCAGCTCTGCACAGCCCTGGGGGGCTCTGGCAGCCCCCAGGGGGGCACTGAGGGATGAGGATCCAGGGGATCCTGGACACAGTGAGGCCATGGAAGCAGCAGGGAGCAGAGCATTTGGGGATGTACACACAGACTTTACAAAGAATGCCACGTTTTATACAAAGCACCACTGGTTATTTACAGCTGGCCCCAGGACAGCCTGGCCTCTCCTCAGCTCTCTGCAGGCTCTGGCTCAGTCTTGAGCTTTTTGCTTCCCAGGATTTGTTCATCAAACAACTCTCTCTCTCTGGAAAGGAAAACATAGAAGGTTGGAAGTTAAAACAGGATATTATTGTCCAGGTTGCATCACCTGGACAATAACAACCCAAATTAAATTTGCAGGGTTGCTCAACTGGGACATTTTCCACATTTTGTCCCTCAAAGGAGGAAGATGCTGAGCTCTCCTGCCCTCACTTGAAACCTTTTCTGTATCCAACAACAAATGAGTAAAAACCCTTGGAAAATCCTAAAAAAAAATCTACCTTTTGCTCACAGGTGGGCCTTTAATGTACTTCTCTTCTGCCTTCTCATAATCAATGTCATCCACGGCAGCAATGGCACAGATGATGGCCTAGAAAAGCATTGAATAATTAATGATAATAATCAATAAGCAAAACTAAACCATAGCCAGGGATTTGAAACTGCCTCAGCTAAGCATGTTTTGAGAAAAGGGTTCCTCAGTAACTTAGAAAATTTGGATGAAACTGCTCATTGAGTGTCTGAAATTCCTAAATAAAAAATATGAAATTGTTCTGTATCATCCCCTGGGGGGTATTTTTATCCTCAGATTAAAATATTCTTCACAGTAATTTTGTTTCTACACGAGTTAATGTTCTCCTGGGAAAATTCCTGGGAAGAACACAAGTTATCCACAACAACTGGAAGAACAGCCAACACACCACCCCCCACCTCCACACACACAAAGGACCAAGAAAACCCTGAGAAGTTGCCAAATTAAAATAAAAACCCCAAAACAAAGCTTTGAAACATTTCAGAGGTAAAGAAAAAAAATGCTGAGAAGTTGCCAAATTAAAATAAAAACCCCAAAACAAAGCTTTGAAACATTTCAGAGGTAAAGAAAAAAAATGCTGAGAAGTTGCCAAATTAAAATAAAAACCCCAAAACAAAGCTTTGAAGCATTTCAGGGGTAATTAAAATACATCAGAAAACTATCCATCTGCTTTTAAAAACAACAATCTACCTGAAGCTCCTCCTTTCTGTGCTTAAAAATCAGCATTTGAGTGACTCAGGCTGTAGGCAGGGGTGAATATTCCTGCCTGGCTCAGTTCTGGGAGCTCTCCCCACATCATTCCACAGGACCCACGTCACACAAAGGAATAAATAATGGGAATTAAGTGTCATTTATCTCTGCAGTTCATCTTCCCCCCTCCCTCACCTCAGGTAAAAGCACATCTGAGATGAACCTGATGCCATCCCCCAGGATCTGGTGCAGGTTCTTGGTGTCCATCTCCCTGTACACCTCCTTCAGGTAGCCAACCACCAGGTCCAGCTGCTCCTCATCCTCCAGGTAAGTCTCCACACAGGTCATGTACCGGCTGGAATTCAGGAACTTCTTCAGCCAGCGGGATTGTTTCCCACTTTTCAGGATGCCCAGGAGATGCTCTTCAGCCCCTTTGGTCTTCACTATGAACTCCACCAGCTTCTTGTTCTCCCTGTCCCTGGCAGCTCTGGTCCTGTCAGGGAGGAGCTTCCTCGGGGGTTTCTGGGGGGAGGTGTCTGAGGAAGACTGTCCAGCCTCTTCCTCCCCTGTGTTTGGGAATGCCATCTGCACCACACTCTGGTATCCCTCCTTCCTCACTGGGTAGCCTGAAAGACAAACCACAAGAATTTATATTTAAATGTACAAAGAGTTTTTTTTTTTTTGTTTGGTTGGTTTTTTTTTCATAGCCATATCAATAGAAAATAAGGAATTTTATTGCTGAGAGGAGTTTTTACCTAGCCAAGAGAATTCCCAAAGGGATGGATTCACTTACTGATATCAGCAGCAAAATACTCCAGGAAGGACCCAGTGAAAGAATGACAGCCTAAAAAACCAAAACAGGGGCAGACATCAGTTCCACTCACCCAGAAATCAAAGCTTGGGGCTCCCCTTTCCTGCTGGACCTCAGGATGAGATCCCAGAGCTGGGAATGCCCAAGGCCAGGCTGGACGGGGCTTGGAGCACCCTGGGCCAGTGGAAGGTGTCCCTGCCATGGCAGGGGGGCACTGGGAGGGCTTTAAGTCCTTCCCACCCCAACCACGCTGGGATTTGGGTGCCAGGGCACTGCCCCTCCTCACCCACGCGGATGCGGTAGTCCCGGATCAGCTGGAGGCACCACTCGATTTCCCTGGAATAGTTCTCCTTGGCTCGTTCCTGCAGAACAAGGAGGAATTTCTGTCCCAAACCCAGCAGCTCTCCAAGAGTTTCAGCCCAGGGGACAAAAATGGTCCATGAGAATTTTTTCCTCATGGTAAAACAACTCCTGCCAGAGCTGTCACAGGGATGAGAGTGGCTTCGAGGGGGCCAAGCCCCACATTCCCCCCTGGCCATTTACAGCCTGAATTTCCCACTGTGTTTGCCCAAGCCCTGCAGCTCCACATCTCTGGGATACTCACAATGAGCTCCTGCTTGTCCTCACAGTCAAAGTGCTTCAGGCTCTTCAGAGACACTGAGAAACTTTTAAAGAAACACAGTCAGAGATGCACCTCAACCGCCCCATTTCCCTGCTGATCTACTGCAGCTCTGCTTCTCCCTGAAAATCCCACTTCCCAAGGAATTCAGGAGCACAGATTTTAATGGTTTTAGCTTCCACAGCAAGTTAAAAGTATGGAATCTTCTAACAGATGAGAAGTACCTGGTTTAGAGAAAAGTTAAAGGCAGGCCAATGTTTCCAGAAAGTTTGGGCAGCACAAGGAGAACACTGGCTGCATTCCAGGGGATTTTTTTTGGTTTTGACTCCTCAGCTCTTCCCAGGGACAGGGAGCTGCCTCAACCTGCAGCATGACAAAGCACCTGCAACCCTCACCTGCCCCCGCCCCTCCCTCCCAGATCAAGCTGGAGAGGACTGTCCTCACCCTGCACCAGGAAAAGTCACAGGACATGGAATAACGAGGCTGGAGGTTCAGGATGGGATGGAAATCCACATTTACCCTTTTTTCTTCTCATTTGTGGTGCCATCTATGAAGAGCACACAGGCCCTCCGGTGCTTCCTCTTCACTGCTTTTACCTGGAGAGAGGAAAAAGCCTCAAAAATCCTAATCTTGATAAAGCAGGGATATTTTTCTGTGGATATCACCCACTACAACCCACACTTAATTTTTTTTTGTTGCTGTAACTTTCCTTTATTTCACAAATATGAAAAACCCAAGCGGAAACAGCAACCAGTTCCCCCAAGGGAGTATTTTTAGTGCACAAAGGGCTTCTCCTTTCTTTTGCAAATTGGGAACAAAGTCCTGCTCCACCACAAAAGAACTGGGATAAGCCAGAGCTCTGTACAAACAGGTGTGAAGCGACCACATTTGGAGTGCTTTTAGCACAAATTTACTGCTATCAATTTTGAAATGCTTCTGCTGGAAGGTCTTTAACACTTGCAGGAAGGGCAAAAGTCACTCCAGAGCTGGGAGTTGCTCCTTATCAGCAGGCTGAGGAGGCAGGAGCTGCTCTTACCACGGCTGGCCAGTACGGATACCGCCGCAGCTTGCACCACACCAACATCCCTTCCTCGAAGAATTTGGGTTCTGGTGAAACAGAAGGGAAATTTTCCTTAAAAACCAATAAAACAAGACAGGTGCTGCCCCTTTCTTCTTTTCCTCCAGGAGTTGCTCTTCAGTGCTGTTACAGTGACCCCAAAATGCAGCACAGGGAGGCCTGAACTGAAACCCAGCAAGTTCAATCCCAGGCCCTTGTCCAGTTTCAGGGATTTTCCTTTTATTCTGCAGCAAAATGCCTGATGGACCCAGGAAAGGCATTTTATCCCAAAGCCTGGACACAGCTGGATCCCCTCCTGGGATCTCCAGGGACTGCAGGCAAACTGAAGCTCCCAGAGGGGGCAGAGCCTGAGCCCTGCTGATGTCTCACCTCGATGGGACAGAACACTTGGGAAATCTTCCTCCTCTTCATCTGCCAGAGGGGAGAGTGGAGGGAGGCTTTCTGAGGAAACTCTCCTGGAAAACATCCCAGAGGCTTCCAGCCCTGCCAACAGCACCAGGATCCAGGCATTAGGACAGGATCAGCTTCAGAGCAGGTGAGACACACCTGAGGGTGACCTAGAGGGGATCTGACAGACCTGCACACTTCTAATTAGGGAATCCTGATTCCCTGATCGTGTGGATGAAAGAGGGAAAGGGGAAAGAAAGGGGCTGGCCTCAGGAACTGCACCTACTCACTCAAAAACATTTCATCTCGATTTATCAGAGAGCAGTAAGGGATAACAAGTGTGAGCTCAAAAAAAAAACAAACCCCAGCTTTCCCTGGAAAACCCCAAGGAACTGCAGACATCCCAAACCCTCCCCAGCTCTGAGGGAATCAGCATTTCTGCTTCCCAGGAATGGAAACCAAAAGGAATGAAAGCAGCAATTCAAGAGCCACTTCCCCAAAAGCAAAGCAGCATTCCAAGGTGAGTAACAGTGCTCAGCACCCACCCAGGATGAAGGTTTCCTTCCCCAAGGGATCTGCCCACCTTCATCTTCCTCAGAGTCAGGGGCTCTATTCCCATCCTGGTTTTCCTCCTCCTGAGGCTGAGGGAAGGCACCAGAAGGCCCAGGTGAGGATCCGGGCTGGTTCCTGCATTTCCTGTCTGTGCCCGAGGCCACAGCTGCCCCATCCAGGTGTTTTCCACCCTCTGCCTCTCTCCTCCCATCCAGCTGTTTGCCAGGCTCTCACTCTCACTGCTGATGCTTTTCTCCAACTCATCCGAGGCAGTTTCACAGGAGGAATCCAGGAATGTTCTCCCAGGCTGAGTTCCTGTCTTTCTGGAAGCTTCCACAGTGCCAGATTTAGAGGGGACAGAGGGAGAGCCCTCCTCAGGAGCCAGCTGTGCTTGATCCTGGGGGGAATCATCCCTACATCTTCTTTTCCTTCCTTGCTGACTTCTTCCACCCTCTGCCTTACAGGAGGCTCCACTCCCCATTCTGGGCTGGATTTTCCTCTGTCTGGGTGATGATTTTGGCTCTGGTTCTCTGCAGTTGTGACTGTCAGGAGCTGGTGCCACACTCGAGTTCCTGGCACCACACCTGGCAGGGTTTGTGCCCCTCCCAGGTGCCCTGGCAGGGCTTGTGCCCCTTCCAGGTGCTTTTCCACTCCCCCCTGGAGCCACAGAGCCCCCCTGGCCGCGTGCTTTGGGATCATCCTTCACCCCACAGTTGTTCTGGGCTTTTCTTTTCCTCTTGGCAGCCTCAGGTTCTGACTTTTTGGAGCGAGAGCGCAACAAGAAGCTGTGGAAGGGGGTGGGGGGGGCAGATTTCTCCCGGGAAAATTCGGGATTTGGTCCCTCTGCAGGTGCCATTTCACTGCTGGAGTCGGTCTGATGGAGAATGTCCAGGGCAAGTTTCAGGGAGCAGCGATATTGCAGCTCCTCCACGGCCTCACTCATGCTTTCCTTTTGCTCTGATGAGGAAAAATATTCAATAAATGAAATTGTCCTCATTATTCTACCATAAACAAATGCATTATTCAAGAAATAATAAATGTTACTCGTAGTGTTTCTTTTAAGGTGCATTTTTTACTACTTAAATCATCCACAATTCCCAAGGCCAAGGATGGAGACACACAAAGACCAAGCTGGAAGTGCCTCAGTTTGAGGGAAACATTTCCTCACCATCTCTCCAACAAACCACCCCAGGGAAGAGGAAAATGATAAATTCTTAACCTATTTTCCAACTTTATGGAAAAGGGGAAAAGAAAATAAGTGAAATACAGAAGTTTTATCCTCCCAGGCTGAGTTTCTGCAGGGATTTTACACTCAGAAAAGCAGCACTTTTGGGGCTGAGTTTCTACATGCATTTTACCCCCAGAAAAGACACAAAGCAGCACATTTGGGGCTGAGTTTTTACAGGTATTTTACCCCAGAAAAGACACAAAGCAGCACATTTGGGGCCGAGTTTTTACAGGTATTTTACCCCAGAAAAGACACAAAGCAGCACTTTTGGGGCTGAGTTTCTACATGCATTTTACCCCCAGAAAAGACACAAAGCAGCACATTTGAGCCCCTCCCTCCTCACCCAGGGTGGAGGCGATGGCCTTGATCCTCTCCTCTGTCAGGGGAACCACGTTTGCAGAGCTCACACTGACCCTGGAACACAAAAAGGTGACTGGAACCGGCAGCAAAACACTCCCAGCAGCACAAAACTGCTCTCAGACAGCAAAAACCCCCAAAATTCCCTCCCCCAACCTGTCCTGGATAGGGTTAAACCCCTAAACCTTCTGCAAATCCAGGATCCTATCTCACTGGCACCTTCAGATAAAAGGATTCCTTCCTTCCCTTTATTTTTTAGCCTCCAAGAATGCAAACGTGTGATAGGAACAAGGATACTCAACTGCTTCTGCAAGCCAAGGATTTCAGCTTTCAATCCCATCCTTTTTGTGGTGGCAACAGGACTGCCCCCAGCAACTCCAGGTTTGCACAAAACCTACATTAGAAGTGAGAAATCTTCATTTAAAAATCTTAATCAACAGTAAAACGTTTATCTAAGAGCAGCTTGACAGTGCCTGGGAGCAGCTTGAAGATTGTGGAGTGATAAAATCCCAGGATGGAGCTGGGAAGGGATCTTCAATCCCATCCCACCCCTGCCAAGGGCAGGGACTCCTTCACTGGCCCAGGAAATCCATTCCAGGCCCTCACAGGGAGGAATTTCTCCCCAGTGCCCATCCAACCCTGCCCTCAGGCTGTGAGAAGTTATCCCCATGGCTCCAGGCCCTCTCCATTTTTCCTGCTGGCATCTCCAGAGCTCAGACAAGTTCAGACACGTTGGCTGGGACCTCTCCCTTCCTTCCTGCTCTGCTCCAAGCAGCCTCCACAAACATTTCCTCATTCCTCCTTACCTTGGCTGGCCACAAACGCCTCTTCCACTTGCAGAGGACAAACTCTTGGTCAGTCATGGCTGAGCTTCACGTGGAAAAGGGCAATGCCAAGGTGTTCTGAAGGGAAAAAAAATGGAATAAAGGAATCACCCACCTTTGTCCATTGTGGTCTTTATTTCTGAAGGAAATACAGGATTGAATCAAACACATTGCTACAGTCATTATTGTTTTACCTTCAGGATCACTGATACCACCCTGCAGCCTCTCTTTAATGTTATATCTTAAATTCAATTTTTCTGTAGGAGCTGTGGCTGCCCCATCCCTGGAAGTATCCAAGGTTGGACAAGGTTTAGAGCAACCTGGGATAGTGGAAGGGATGGGACTGGATGGGCTTTAGGTCCTTCCAACCCAAATGATCCCAGGATAAAAGAATTCCTTAATTCCAGGAGCACAAGTGGCTCTCACTGTGTGAGGAAAATACTACCAGGAATTACACAACGCAGCCGTGGGCCTGCCCAATCCACAGCTTCCTGCGACCAAACCCTGAAAACAGGGAACTACACCCTAAAAATAACGCGCCGGGTAGACTTTTTCCACCCCATTTAATCCAAATTTTTACACACTATTTTCAACAGAAACCTGAGCAGAGTGGCCTCAGACCCCGCAGGGCTTCCTGAAGGGCTTTAAAAAACCACATTACTGAGGTTATTCTTGTACTTACAAGGTCCAGATCGCCGGAGCTCCGGGATCGCGGCGCTGCGGCGGCGGAGGGAGGGAGGAACGCGGGGCCGTTAGCGAGCCCGGGGCGGCGGGGCCGGCGCGGGACCCCCGTGAGGCGGAGCGGGCACAGCGGGAACCGCCCGGCCCCAAAACCCCGCGTGAGGGGAGGGACGGGACGGACAAACCGCCCCCGCCGCGAGGGGAGGGACGGACCCTCCCCGAAACCCCAACCGGTGAGGGGAGAGACCCCCAGGGTCCCGCAGCCGCGGAGGGACGGGACCCTCCCCGAAACGCGAGCGGGTGAGGGGCGGGACGGGACCCCCAGTGCAGAGACCCCTCCATAAGGGACGGGACCCCAAACCCCCCCCCGGGAGGGATGGAACGCTCCAAGCGCCCGCTGAGGGGAGGGACGGGACCCCTCGATATCGGCCCCTCAGAGGGGTCGCCCCCCTTCCCCAACCTTCCCTGGTGAAGGGAGGGACGGGACCCCCTAAAACGCCTCGGTGAGGGGAAGAACGGGACCCCTCAATGCCCTCCCCTCAGAGGGGTCGCCCCCACAACCTTCCCTAGCGAGGGCAGGGACGGGACCCCTCAATGCCCTCCCCTCACAGGGGTCGCCCCCACAACCTTCCCTGGTGAGGGGAGGAGCTGGACGCCCTAAAACGCCTCAGCGAGGGGAAGAACGGGACCCCTCAATACCGGCCCCTCAGGGGGGTCGCCCCCCCAACCTTCCCTGGTGAAGGGAGGGACGGGACACCCTAAAACGCCTCGGTGAGGGGAAGAACGGGACCCCTCAATGCCCTCCCCTCAGAGGGGTCGCCCCCACAACCTTCCCTAGCGAGGGCAGGGACGGGACCCCTCAATGCCCTCCCCTCACAGGGGTCGCCCCCCTTCCCCAACCTTCCCTGGTGAAGGGAGGGACAGGCCCCCTAAAACGCCTCAGCGAGGGGAAGAACGGGACTCCTCAATACCGGCCCCTCAGGGGGGTCGCCCCCACCCAACCTTCCCTGGTGAGAGGAGGGACGGGACCCCCCAAAACGCCTCAGCGAGGGGAGGGACGGGGCCGCTCGCTTCGCCCGCTCAGAGGACGGGCGGGACTCCCACACACAGCCCCGGTGGCGGTGATGGCCCCCAGACCCTCATGTCCCCCCCAGACCCCGCTTTAAGACCCGGGTTGGGGGGGGCACCGTTACCGTGCGCGCTCCCGACAACGCCGACCCGCGCGCGCCGCCGCCGCCCTCCACATGAGGGTCTGCGCATGCGCCGCGCGCGCGGCCCGGCACCGCCCCCCCGGCCCAATCAGCGAGCGCCGCCTGGCGCCCCGCCCTCCCCGCCGGGGGCCAAAACACGAGGCTCAGCCAATCAGAGCGCACGCCGCAGCCTTAGCCACGCCCACACCGCCTTCTATTGGCTAGTTGGGCGGAAGCCACGCCCAGTCTGGGAGGGCGGGCGGGGTGCGGCATGGCAACGGGGCGAGTGACGTCATAGCCGGGAGCTGTGACGTCATGTGCCGGTTCGGGCTGGACGGAGCTGCGAGCGCGGCCGTGGGCGGGGGACACCGGGCACCGAGCGGCATCACCGCGCCCGCAGGGTCAGTCCGAGGCTCATCCCATCCGCATTCCTGCAACGGGATCCCCAGAACCCAAATTCCTGGAATGGGATCCCCAAAATCCAAATTCCTGCAATAGGATCCCCAAAATCCAAATTCTTGGAATGGAATAGGATCCCCAAAATCCAAATTCTTGGAATGGAATAGGATCCCCAAAATCCAAATTCTTGGAATGGAATAGGATCCCCAAAATCCAAATTCTTGAAATGGGATCCCCAGAATCCAAATTCCTGTAATAGGATCCCCAGAATCCATATTCTTATAATAGAATCCCCAGAATCCAAATTCTCGGAATGGGATCCCCAAAATCCAGATTCCTGGAACGGGATCCCCAGAATCCAAATTCCTGGAACGGGATCCCCAGAACCCAAATTCCTGGAACGGGATCCCCAGAACCCAAATTCTTGAAATGGGATCCCCAGAATCCAAATTCCTGTAATAGGATCCCCAGAATCCATATTCTTATAATAGAATCCCCAGAATCCAAATTCTCGGAATGGGATCCCCAAAATCCAGATTCCTGGAACGGGATCCCCAGAACCCAAATTCTTGAAATGGGATCCCCAGAATCCAAATTCTCGGAATGGGATCCCCAAAATCCAGATTCCTGGAACGGGATCCCCAGAACCCAAATTCTTGAAATGGGATCCCCAGAATCCAAATTCTCGGAATGGGATCCCCAAAATCCAGATTCCTGGAACGGGATCCCCAGAATCCAAATTCCTGGAACGGGATCCCCAGAGCAGCCCGGCTGCCCCTGGATCCCTGGAAGTGTCCAAGGCCAGGCAGGACAGGGCTTGGAGCAGCCTGGGACGCACTGGAAAGTGTCCCTGGGTGAAAAATGCGTGTTTTATGATTGGCATTTGGCAAATATTAACATCAATATTACATGTGTTGCGTTAGAAAGTGATGCTGTATTAATTTTCTTAAGTAGCGTGGTAGATATAATATAAGTTTTAGGTTATAACATCATGTTAAAATAGGAACTATGCTATGTAAAATATTTTTTGTCTAAAGCAAAAATAGCAACCACAGGACAAATAAATCTTTCAGAGAAGGAGAATTTATTGCCCCGTTATCAGAATAAAATAACTTCTTCCTGCCTTGCTCAGCCATGAAAATGCTGTCAGGATGCAGAGGAAGAAGTTGGTGCTGACCAGAAAGAATCCTTTGTTTAAATGGAATTTATGCACCATGTATGAGGTGTTTAAATATGAAATAGGCTGTTGCTTTTAAGGGTTAATCTTCTCTTAACGTGGGTCCTTTTTCGGGCTTATTTTGCCCAGAAAAAGATACCCAGACCTCCATTACTCTTTGTTTCTTATTGTCTTGTATTGTCCTCATCCTAATTGTTCAAATTATTATTACTCTAATTATATTTCTATTTTAATAACCACTTCATTACTATTAAACTTGTAAAATCTTATCACACAACCCATCCCACGGCAATCTTGAATTTTCCCAGGCAAACAGTGACCAGGGAGCCCAGAGGTTGGATGCTTTATTCACTGTCTGCTTGCTTATCAACACCTGGCTGCCAGAACTGAAATAATTACCACACTGAAATAATCCCTCAAACAGCAGCAGACCCAAATGCACCTCCCCGGGCTCGCCCCCAGCAGTGCATTTTTCCTGTCTTTAAATGTGGAATAATAAAAGACAAACTCCAGTTGTGGTTTTTCTTGCAGGCCCCCTCCTGTCTCCTGCTGGAGATACTTTGTGTGATTGATTTGTCAAGTGTAATTCCCGTTTTTCCTGGGAATTCTGCAACTGTTGCTCTGCAGGCTCTGGGGGTGCCAGCCTGGTCCTTTAATCAGCATTTCGTGTCAAAGGATAGAAAAGAGTCTTTAAAACCTGGCTGGGAAACAACGAGGCGGAGTTCAGGTCCCACGCACGACAGCAGGGTGGGATGGACGCTGAGCACCCTGCAAGGCTCAGCCCCAGCGTTACAAAAAGGAGAGGGAAAAACTGACAAAAATGCAAAGAAAAAGGGGAAATTCCCTTCAGGATTATTTACAAGAACCCCTTAAAGACAACTCGCTGCCTTCAAAAAGGGGAATTTCCCTGTGCTGCAGAGTCCCACGGGACCAGCAGCTTCCTTTCCCCCCGGGGCAGCTGTTTCTCCACAACTCAAACTCAAAAAGTGCAGCTCTGGCCAAGCCATGATTTTTCTCCCAATAAAACCCCTCTTGAACACCCCATTTCTCTCTGCCTTTGGCTCCCCAAACCCCACTGAGCTCCGGGGTGGATCCTGACTCAGAGTTATTTTGATTTCTGTTCATGCTGGAGATCAACCCAAAATGCATTTTTCCTCCCCCTGACCCTGCTCTGTCACCCTCAGGTCTGTCACTGCTGAAAAACATCCAATTTTGGGGTTTTTTTGCCCTTCCTGCCCCAGCTGCTCAATTCTGCGCCGCCATCCTGGGGGAGTGAACCTCCTGTACAAATTTATTCCCCTCCAGGTGGGAGTTTTACCCTGAACACACCGTTCTAAGCCCAAAATGTGAGGGTGCAGGTCGTGGTTGCTGCTTAGGGCTCAACCCTGGCAGATCCCACCAGCTCTCTGCAATTCCCACATGCAATATGGCTTTTGCTGTCTGCTTACTTGCCCTCTGTTAAAATCTGCAAATGGTTATCTTCTTTCCTGCCTTTAAAAAAAAAAAATCCTTTTCAAGAAGTTTGTCTGCTGATTTCATTAAAAAAGAAAAATTGAAAATGTATAAACTCACTGACCTCCCTCAGGGAACAGCAGTTACGTGGCAAAATCTCACAATATTCAAATTGCTGTGTTGGAAAGGTGCCAGTCCTGACCTGGAACGCCAAGGGGAGGCTGGACCAGCATTCCCAGTCCGTGACCACCCCACCACCACCAGCAGGGATCCTCAGCAAGGCTGAAGGTGGGGAGCACACCCCAAAAAACAGCCCAGGGCTCGGGCTGACAAGGGAAGCATGAGCACGGGATGTTCTCCAGAGAGGATCGAACATTTGGGGTCAAAGCTCCTCAAACCCCTCCTAACACAGCAGCAGCCCCACAGCTGGGCTGGTGACAGCGCTGGACATGCCACAGCTACGGCAGAAAAATAAAAAAAAACCCCTTCAGGATTATTTACAAGAACCCCTTAAAGACAACTCGCTGCCTTTGCAGGGAAAGGCCCCCGGGGCCATGGCGGGGCGGTCGCTCGGGAAGGCGCTCAGGCCTGCGCTGGCCTCGGGGCCGCCGGTGCCCTCAGGCCGGGCCAGGCCCCGGGGTCCGGCCTGGCCGCGGCCGCTGCGGGAGCAGTCGTGGTGGCCGTGGTTGCCCAAGCGGCCGGAGGCCACCACGGCTTTCATGGCAGCCTGGGAGAGAGGGATAGGCAGAGAATTAGGGAATTGTGGGGTGTTCGGCCTAGATCCTGGCCTGGCTCAGGAGGCCATGACAGTCCCGCCCCAACAATCCTACCCCCAAACCCCAAACCAGCAATAATATCCCAACAATAACATCCCAACAATCTCACCCCCACAATCCCACCCCAAGAATCCCAAACCAACAATCCTGCCCCCACAATCCCACTCCCAACAATCCCACTCCCACAATAACATCCCAACAATCCCACCCCCAGCATCCCACCCCAACAATAATATCCCAACAATAATATCCCAACAATCCCACCCCAACAATCATATCCCAACAATCCCACCCCAACAATAACATCCCAACAATCCCACCCCCAACATCCCACCCCAACCTCCTGGAGCTCTGGCGGCCTCAGGACTGGGATTGAGGGAATTCAGCACCCAGCACCCTTGGGGAGAGGAACCTCTCCCTAAAATCCATCCCAAAAATCCCCTGGCACCGCTGCAGACTCCAAGATGGTGCTGGCAGTGTTCTGCCCTTCCAGGCCATGGATGGAGACACTTGTCCCTTGCTGTCCCCTCCCTGTGAGGTCCCCAACACCCCACCCCAGCCTCCTGGAGCTAAAATCCATCCCAAAAATCCCCCGGCACTGCTGCAGACTCCAAGATGGTGCTGGCAGAGTTCTGCCCTTCCAGTCCATGGATGGGGACACTTGTTCCTTGCTGTCCTCTCCCTTTACTGTCCCCAACACCCCACCCCAACCTCCTGGAGCTCTGGTGGCCTCAGGGCCGGGATTGAGGGAATTCAGTGCCCAGCACCCTTGGGGAGAGGAACCTTTCCCTAAAATCCATCCCAAAAATCCCCTGGCACCGCTGCAAACTCCAAGATGGTGCTGGCAGAGTTCTGCCCTTCCAGTCCATGGATGGAGACACTTGTCCCTTGCTGTCCCCTCCCTGTGAGGTCCCCAACACCCCACCCCAGCCTCCTGGAGCTAAAATCCATCCCAAAAATCCCCCGGCACTGCTGCAGACTCCAAGATGGTGCTGGCAGAGTTCTGCCCTTCCAGTCCATGGATGGGGACACTTGTTCCTTGCTGTCCTCTCCCTTTACTGTCCCCAACACCCCACCCCAACCTCCTGGAGCTCTGGTGGCCTCAGGGCCGGGATTGAGGGAATTCAGTGCCCAGCACCCTTGGGGAGAGGAACCTTTCCCTAAAATCCATCTCAAAAACCCTCAAACTGTCCCTCAGGATCCAAGACGGTGCTGGCAGCGTTCTGTCCTTCCAGGCCATGGATGGGGACAGTTGTCCCCTCCCTGTGCTGTCCCCAACACCCCACCCCAGCCTCCTGGAGCTAAAATCCACCCCAAAAATCCCCCGGCACCGCTGCAGACTCCAGGAGGGTGCTGGCAGCGTTCTGCCCTTGCAGTCCGTGGCTGGGGACACGTGTCCCCCGCTGTCCCCTCGCTGCCACACGTCCCCGGTGGGCCAGGGTCCCCCGACCTTCAGCTTCCTCCTGGCGTTGAACTCCTGCAGTTTCCTCTGCGTGCTGTCCATGTGCGCGAGCTTCGCCGCCTCGCCGGTGACCCAGGGGTGCTGCAGGGCCTGCTGAACCGTCAGCCTCTTCTGCGGGTCCAAAACGATCAATTTTCTCACCTGAAAGCGCCAAAATCGCTACGTTTCTGTCATTTCGAAGTAAAGGAATAAATAATTATAATAAATATATAATGTATGTTATAATGAATCGTAAAATCAATCATAAAAGTAAGGGAGAAAGAAAGAAAGAAGTAAAATTAATCATAAAATCAATCATAAAAAATAAGGAATAAATAAAGGAAATTAAAGAAAGCAAGAGTACATAATAATAAATAAATAAATAATGGATTCACGTGGAAAAATAAATAATTAATAGCAATGTGTGGGAAATAAATAAATTTAATTAAATATATGTAGTAAATACGTGAAAATAAAATCATGAAATAAAACAAAATGTGGTTAATAAATGAAAAGAAATAAACAAATGCAATAAATAGATAAAAATAAAAGCATAAAATAAGTGAAACCAATAATGCAAATAGTGATAAATAAATAAATGAAAATTTGTAATAAATAAATGAAAACTTGCCATAAATACATAAACATAAAATCATAAAGAAATAAATCAATACTAATATGTGATAAATAAATATAATTAAAGAAATTAATAAATAAATGGATAAAAATGAAATCATAAAATAAACAATCACCATGTTATAAATAAAGTAATTAATAAATAAAGGGATGAAAATGAAATCATAAAAGAAATTATTAACATGTGGAAGAAATAAATAAAACTGAATAAATTAATAAATAAAAATAAAAGGGAGAAGAGAAGAGGAAATGAAGTAAAACAAAATACAGTGAAATAAAGTAAAATAAAGTAAAATAAAATAAAGTATAAAATAAAAATGAATAAATTAATAAATAACAATAAAGTAAGGGGGAAGGGGTGCCACCCGCGGGACACGGTGCCACCGCGGGACACGGTGCCACCGCGGGACACGGTGCCACCCGCGGGACACGGTGCCAGCCGTGGGACACGGTGCCACCCGTGGGACACGGTGCCACCCGTGGGACACGGTGCCAGCCGCGGGACACGGTGCCACCGCCTGCCCCCCTCACCGTCACAGCCTGAAAAATCCAGGAGTTGTGTCCTGGGAAGCTGGGAAGCCTCAGGGGAAATGAAACCAAGAATTGGCTGCGTGCTTCTCCTGTGCTTTGCTGCTTTGGAGTGCTGTTTACCCACAGGTCACTGTTTGATTAATTTCATGTGGATTGGTTTTATTTAATGACCAATCACAGCCAGCTCTGGAAAAAGGTTTCATTGTCATTCTGTTTAAGCCTTCTGTCTGTATCCTTTCTCCATTCTTTAGTATAGTTTTAGTATAGTATTTATTTATAGAATGTAAAATAATATAAATATAAAATAATATAAATATAAATATAAATATAAATATAAATATAAATATAAATATAAATATAAATATATAGATATAGATATAGATATAGATATAGATATAGATATAAATAAAAATATAAGTATAATATAAATATAATATAATATAATAATAATAAAAGTAAATAGTACAATAATACAAAATTAATACTAAAATAATACAAAATTATGATATTAAAGTAATATAAAATAATAATATAAAAATATAATATAAAATAGTAAATTAGCCTTCTAAAAACATAGAGTCAAATTCACTCAATTCCTCCTTTGTCCTGGGGACTCTGGAAAATCCAACCCCCCTGTGGCAGGGCCAGAGGGGACAAAGGCACCGCGCTGTGTCCCCTGGCTGTGACACTCACAGGATGTAGGTGATGACGCCCACGCTCCACATGTCCACCTCGGGTCCATAGGGACACCCGTGCAGGATCTCGGGGGCTGGAAGGAAAATCTGGGGGTCAAAGGCACCCATGGGGGGGTTCCAGTGCAGAAAACCACCCTGGGCAGCAGGAGGTGTGGAGAAAAGGGAGAAATGGGGAGGAAAGGGGATAAATGGGGAGGAAAGGGGATAAATATGGAGGAAGAAAAGGATAGATGTGGAGAAAAAAATGGATAAATGTGGAGAAAGGCTGTGCCCGGCCTCAGGCAGAGAAAACCCCCTGGAATGTCCCTCTCACCCCAATTTTCCTCTCCCCAGAATGTCCCTCCCTCCCTCCCAATTTTCCTCTCCTGAAAATGTCCCTCTCACCCCAATTTCCTCTTCCCAAAATGTCCCTTCCTCCCAGTTTTCCTCTACTCACAATGTCCCTCCCTCTCTCCTTCTCACCCCAATTTTCCTCTCCTCAGAATGTCCCTCTCACCCCAATTTCCACTCCCCACAATGTCCCTCCCTCCAGGTTTCCCTCTCCCCAGGACGTCCCTCCCTCCCTCCCGTCCCCCCGCGCTCACCGCAGTACCCCGGTGTCCCACACACGGTTTTCATGGTGTCCTGCTCATCCACGATCTTGGAGAGCCCGAAGTCACCTTGCGGGGACACAAGGGGGTGGCAGTGCCATCAGGGACGGGCACCGGGATCCCCTCCCGTGCCAGGACCCCCGGGCACGCCCCCAACCCACCGATCTTGAGGGGGGCATCGGGGGACAGGTCTGCGTAGAGCAGGTTCTCGGGCTTCAGGTCCCGGTGCACGACCCCGTTCTGGTGCAAATACTGCAGAAAAGAGGAAAAGTGGGACGTGGAAAGGAAGGGAACGGCCGCAGACGGAATTTGGGAGGTGGCAGCAGCCATTTGGGACCTGGCACCACCCTGGGACCCGCCAGCGCTGTGGTGGAGCCGATTCCAGCTGGGAGTTCCTGGTTTTTAAACCCTCCTGTTGCCATGGAAACTGGGATGCAGAGCGGCCCTGACCTTCCTCCTTCCTCCTTCCTCCTTCCTCCTTCCTCCTTCCTCCTTCCTCCCTCCTCCTCTCCATCCCCCCTAAGAGCAGATCCATCCTCTCCCAGTGCTGCCTTTGGAAGGCCAAGGGCGAGGGGACAAATGAGGTGTTTGGGATGGGGGCAGCTCCGGGCCCCTCTCCCCAGGGATATTTGGGATGGGGACAGGTCTGGGCCCCTCTCCCCTGGGATATTTGGGATGGGGGCAGCTCCAGGCCCCTCTCCCCAGGGATATTTGGGATCAGGGCAGCTCCGGGCCCCTCTCCCCAGGGATATTTGGGATCAGGGCAGCTCCGGGCCCCTCTCCCCAGGGATATTTGGGATCAGGGCAGCTCCGGGCCCCTCTCCCCAGGGATATTTGGGATCAGGGCAGCTCCGGGCCCCTCTCCCCAGGGATATTTGGGATCAGGGCAGCTCCGGGCCCCTCTCCCCAGGGATATTTGGGATCAGGGCAGCTCCGGGCCCCTCTCCCCAGGGATATTTGGGATCAGGGCAGCTCCGGGCCCCTCTCCCCAGGGATATTTGGCTGCAGCCCCCCCGGTGCCCCCCAGGCCCCCCTGGGCTGTCCCAGGGCCACGTTACCGAAACAGCCTCCAGGATCTGCTTGACCACGTGCGCCGCGTCCCGCTCGCTGTAGAACCCCCTCTCCACGATCCTGCGGGCACACGGAGCCTTCAGCCCCCTCCATCCTCCTCCTCCTCCTGGGATCCACCCCCAGGGCCCCTCTGTACCTGTCAAAGAGCTCTCCCCCCGTCACCAGCTCCAGCACCAGCGCGATCTCCGAGGGCGTCTCGAAAATCTCCTTCAGCTTGATCTGGAAGGGGCGACAGGAGGGAGTGTGGGGTGTGGGATATGGGATATGGAGTGTGGGATGCGAGATGAGGGATGTAAGGTGTGAGATATGGGATGCGGGATATGGGATGTGAGATATGGAATATGGGATGAAAGATGTGAGATATGAGACATGGGATGTGGGATGAGGGATGTGAGGTGTGTGATACGAGATATGGGATGAAGGATGTGAGCTATGGGATGTGGGATATGGGATATGAGATATGGGATGTGGGATATGGGTTGTGGGATGTGAGATATGAGACATGGGATTTGGGATGAGGGATGTGAGGTGTGAGATATGGGATGTGAGATATGGGATATGGGATATAGGATGTGGCATGTGGGATATGGGATACAGGAATGCATCCTGGCTGTGCTGGGAGGAGACTTTGGCCACCAGGGAGAGTGGAAAGGGTTGTTCCAGGGCAAACATTTCCTTCCTCTCTTTGTTTGGTTTTTCCCACTGTTGATTTGTTTTCACCTGAGTTTTTTGAACTCTTTGCAGCAGCCTCGCTCACTTGACGGGGATTAAAGATGAACCTGGGACTGTGCAGAGCCCTGACCCTCTTCACATCTCCCAGCTTGTTTCTAGAGGAGCTCCTTGGGAGCATTGGAGTTTTGTAGCTCCATGGGCACCTCGGAGCCTCCGTCCAGCCCTGTGGTGTGGGAGCTGCATCCCATGGGATGGATCCTGATCCTGCACCCCTGGGAGGGGGTGAGGGAGAGCCAGACACACCTGCAAGGTCACGGCCACTCTGGGATCCAGGTTTTGGAAAAGTCCCTTGGGCTGTTCTGCAGCAGAAGAGGCACCAAACCCGTGTTTTCCTCCTGACTTTTTGTGCTTTGGCTCCCACACGAGCCCTTTGTGCCTCCACAGCCCATCTGGAATTAACAATTCTCTCTTAAAGCGACGTCCAAATGCAATTTTTTTTTTTTTTTTTACAAAAATGGAAACCCAAGAATTTCATGCTTCTTAAGACTTTTGTGACACTGCGAATTTCATGGGGCTTTAATCATTCCCTTCCCAGGCTGGGTGACAAGCCGTGATCCCCCGCGGGGTGAGAGACACTATGTGGCAGCTTATTGCATTATAATAATACACGGAGCACTATAATTTTCCTATTAACTTCAAAAGTTTACAATCCTATTATCAGCTGCTGCCGAGGTCGGTGCCGCACGATAGCGGCGCCGGCGTCAATAAGGGAGCAGAGCAGCTCCTCTTCAAACATCACTTGAGCCTGGGATGAGCAGAACCCCACGGAAACCTCGGGGATTTAAATATTCCAACAGGCTGGATCCTCCTCCGTGGCTCTGAGGAGCTGCTGCCTGGAGAGGGGAGGGAGGAAATTGGATTTTCTGTGCTGTTCCTGATAACACATCAGAGAGGAGCCTCTTCCCGTCCACCTGGGCTGCTCCAAGTGTGTGATTCCCATCCTGGCTCTCATCCCTGCGTCTGCCCAGACGTCCTGGGATGGGGGAAATGTCTCCGTGGAAGAGGCTGAAGCACCAAATTGCCCCAAAAACACTGAAACACCCCAAAAATGGGCCCACGCCGAGCTGGCTGAGAGGCTTAGAGACAACCTGTCCCCAGTGCTTTGTCCTCTTTATCTCTGTTTTCGGGATCTTTGGGATTTCTCTTGGCTTCATCTCTTGGAATGAAACTTTTGGGCTTCTCCAGAGGAGGATGGGCTGGGAGCAGCCGTGCCCAGGGTTTGAGGGATGCTGCAGCCTGGGAAATGGCAGGACAATGTCCCAGGGATGTCCTGACAATGTCCCAGGGATGTCGTGACCACAATCCCAAGAGGAGCAGGGCCTGTCCCAAC
The DNA here is from genome assembly GCF_014805655.1 of Passer montanus. Classification (NCBI taxonomy): domain Eukaryota; kingdom Metazoa; phylum Chordata; class Aves; order Passeriformes; family Passeridae; genus Passer; species Passer montanus. Next base: position 1,260,077 of record NW_024357836.1, read on the forward strand.
CTCAGCCCCGCAGCAGCTCCCAGGTGCCTTTTCCATCTCATTTCCTTAACTCAGGTGTCCCCCTGATCCTTTTGCAGTTTTCCAGAGGAACCATTCAGTGGGGACCAGCCTTTTTTGGGAGGTGGGGGCACGGAGCCCCCCAGCCCCTGGCATTGCAGGGGGGCTCTGCTGGTCCTGGCTGGGTTAGATCTGCTCCAGCCCCACTCCTGTCATCCCGGGAGTGCTGAGCCCAGGAGCCATTCAGTGGGGACCAGCCTTTTTTGGGAGGTGGGGGCACGGAGCCCCCCAGCCCCTGGCATTGCAGGGGGGCTCTGCTGGTCCTGGCTGGGTTAGATCTGCTCCAGCCCCCACTCCTGTCATCCCGGGAGTGCTGAGCAGGCAGGACACAGCCCCAGCCCCACGGCCTCCCCTTTCATCTCCCCCGGCAGGATTCATTACAGACAGGCAATTTTCCTGGCATTCATTTGATCTCCTCCATGGAAATTGCCTGGTGGGAATCTCAAGCCAGGCTGTGGGAGGGGGAGGACAGGGGGGGTCCTTGGCCTTGGATATCAGAGCTCAAAGGAGCTGCAAGGAGCAGGAATGTCAGGTGGCAGGGAGAGGGGAACCACCTGGATGCTGTCAGCGAGGCAGGGAGGGGACACGGGGGACAGGAGGGGACAGGGGGTGCAGGAAGGGACATGGGGTGCAGGAAGGTTTTCCATGGGGCGCTGCCTTCATCCCTGCACCAAGACAGGGTGAGGACAAGGACAGTCCAGCCCTTCCCTCAGCAGCAGGCTGAGTTAAGGGCAAAGCCACCCCCAGCAGCCGTGGACCCGGCCCAAAGGGAGGTGGCAGCTGTGTCACCAGGCTCCTACTCACGATGTTGGGGTGCGAGAGCCGCAGCAGCACCCCGATCTCCGTCCTCACGATCTTTTTGTCAATCTGGGAAGCAGAGTTTGTGTCACCTGTGCTGCCAGGCCTGGCTCTGGCTCCCCACCCCGCAGAGACCCCCCCCATCACCCCCAGAACATTTCCATGGCTGTCCAGAGCCCTCCCCCACCCCAAATCCCAGCTTTTGTCCACGTGGGACCCCCAGATTGTGGGAGCGATGCCCAGTGCCAGCCCCTCACCCATCCTGGTGCCAAGGGGCAGGGGAGGGGACACCACCAGCCCTCCCCCCAGCTCCTGCTGCTCCCCCTGCCCATCCCCAGCCCCTCTCCTGCCCCACTCACCGTTTTCTTCAGGATCTTGGCAGCGTAGGGAGCTCCCGTGCCCTTCTCCTGGCAGCTGAACACCACCGAGGTGGCTCCCCTGGAGGGAGGGGGGACGTGAGGCTGGCACAGAGCTGGGGGTCCCGCTCTCCCTGTGCCCCCCAGCAGCACCTTTGGCAGTGCCAGGCCGTGGGAGCTCAGCGTGGATCCTGCTCTTCATGGATCTCACTTTTCACGGATCCCCCTCCTCCTGCATCCCCCCATTCCTGAATTCCCCTCCCCTTCATCCCTATCCCACATCCCCTTCCCGCACCCCTCCCGCGTCCTTCCCGGCTTTTCTGGCTAAGATTATTTTAATTAAACCCGAATTCCACAGGGAGTTTAAATCCTTTAGCCGCTTTCAGGACGGGACGGAGCCGCCGTGTCCCCTCTCGCAGCCTCTCGGCGACAGCAGCGACACGGCCGGGGCCCCGTCCCAGCCCATTCCCAGCTGGAGCCGCCGCGGGTGACGCGGGGACCGCGGCCACCGCGCCCCGCAGCCGGCGGCGATCGCAGCTCGAGTTAATCGCGTTTCCTGAGCGCTGGACGGTGAGATCAGCCCCGCGCCCCCGGCCCTTCCGGGGCTCCTTTGCAATTCCACCTCCCTGCCCGGCAGATTAATTCCTGCCCCCGAGGAATCGGCCGCGTTTTACCGAGCTTTGGCTCCGCCGCCTTCCGGGACGGAGCTCAGGCTGTGCCCGGCAAGATCAGACCCCAAAACCACCGACTTTCACACCAAAACCTCCCCTGAGCCCACCGACGCCCCGGGGGCTCTCCTGAAAGAGGGATTTGTCTTCAAACCCGGAGGAGATTTTGCAACTCATCCGGCTGGAGTTGGGAACGGCGTTGCCATGGCAACGGCAGCGCCGGGTACCAGCGCGGCCCGGGATGCTGCGGGATCCAGGAGCCCAACCCCGCCCAGCTTCAAAACATTCCTTCCTTTTGCCAAACGTTCTCCACGAAACTTCAGCTTACAAACAAAAAGCCATTTGGAAACGGATTGTCACAGCTGGGAGGGGCGGCCACCACCTGCTCCGGCTCAGGAAAAAGGGCAAAAAGCTGCAATTTGACCCCAAAACTGCATCGCTGCCGCTGCGACCGCCACGACAGCGCTCTTCCAGCGGGAGAAGCCACGAGGTTATCCTTGGAATTTCCCAGCCGGGCTGGTCACGGGGCAGGACCCTCCCCGCAGCTGAATCCCAGCCAGGATCCGCCGCCTCTCGCCCTCCCTCTGCATTTTTCCGCACGGACAATCCCCAGCCTGATTCCCGGCGCTAACGAGATCATTTAGGAGCGCTCGGCTCGGCGTTTAGCAGGGCTCGGGGTGGCTCCTGTGCCCGCTGTGCCCCTGGCGCTGCCCCTCACGCGTCCCCAATTAGGGCAGCGCTGCCGGAATTCGCCACGCCTCGCCCCCGGCCTCAAATAAATATCCCCAATCAGCCCTGCCTGCGACGGGAGATAATTGCATTTGCTTTCCAGATGAACTGGAAAATGTCGAGCGATGGGGTTTGCTGGGAGGCTGGAATGTGTGGCTGGTGTGAGAGCAGCCCCGGGCTGGGTCCTCCCCGCTGTCCCACATCCCTGTGCAGTTCCCTCCATCCCTCTCCTGCTCCCCGAGGCTTCCCGGCTGGAGCTGGGTCCAGCCTGGCCAGGAGGGGCTCTGAGGGAGGGCTGTGCGTGGGGAGGGGGCTCCCAGCAGCCCAAATCCCACCCAGATCCCAACACGGGATGGCTCCAGGACTGAGAGCAGCTTGATTTAAGCCTGGTGCTGAAACTGGATGGATGGAGGGATGGATGGATGATGGATGGATGGATGGAGGGATGGATGGAGGGATGGATGATGGATGGATGGATGGAGGGATGGATGGAGGGATGGATGATGGATGGATGGATGGAGGGATGGATGGAGGGATGGATGATGGATGGATGGATGGAGGGATGGATGGAGGGATGGATGATGGATGGATGGATGGAGGGATGGATGGAGGGATGGATGATGGATGGATGGATGGAGGGATGGATGGAGGGATGGATGATGGATGGATGGATGGAGGGATGGATGGAGGGATGGATGATGGATGGATGGATGGAGGGATGGATGGAGGGATGGATGATGGATGGATGGATGGAGGGATGGATGGAGGGATGGATGATGGATGGATGGATGGAGGGATGGATGGAGGGATGGATGATGGATGGATGGATGGAGGGATGGATGGAGGGATGGATGATGGATGGATGGATGGAGGGATGGATGGATGGATGGATGGTGGATGGATGATGGATGGATGGATTCCAGGGGTTCCAGGCCTGTCCTTCTGTCCTACATCCCTCTGTGCAGAGCTGCCAAGCCCTGGGCTGATGTGGCCACACCTTAACACAAACCCTTCAATTCCTGCTTTCCCCAAAACTGCTGCTTTTTAGGATTCTCTGAGGATGGAAACCCCGGAGCAGCTGGGCCTGGCCCAGCCTGAGCCACCAAATCCCCCTGTTCTGAGCCAGGGCTCCGAGGCAGAGCTGCCTCCCCCTGGCACAGCCCAGAGCCCCCCCAAACGGGATCATCAACCTTCCCAGCACGGGCTCCTGGCACTCCTGGCACCCCCTGCCCGAGGGGCACCGGGATCACACCCTCAGATGGGCTCTCCAAGCCAAATCCAGAGCTGGGAATGCAGGCTCTGTGGAGGCTGGCACTGCCAGGCCTTTGCAGGGGGCTGCTGCAGGCTGGACCCTCATGGCCCACCCCCAAAGCCTTGGGGTGCTCAGAGGAGTGAAGGGTCTCCCCACGATGCCACTGCCATGGAATGAGGAATATCCATCTCCACAGCCCCAGGGACCCCCAGCCCCACCTGCAAACCCCCAGGGAGCACTGCCAGACCCTGGCTGCAGCATCACAGCACAGGCCAAGCGCCAGAGGGGAGGCTCTGTCCCCATCCATGCCCCTATCCATCCTTCCACAGCCCTTCTGCATCCATCCTTCTCTCCTGCTTGCCCAGCCCTTCCTGCATCCCTCCATTCTTCCATCCCTCCTCATCCATTCCTCCCACATCCGTCCATCCTTTCCTATCTATCCCTCCCTGCATCCTTTCCTGCATCCCTTCACCCCCATTCCCCTTCATCCCCCTCCCCCAAATCCCTCCACCCCCCCAATCCATCCCCTCCGTATTCCTCACCCCTCCTCACATCCCTCCATCCCCCCTGCCTCCCTCCATCCCTCTCCCCACCCTGCCCCTCCAGGACCCTCTCCCACCCCCCGGGGGTCTCCTGCCCCTCCCCGTTGGCTCTCCCCGCCCGGTACCGTCCCAGCTCGGGGCCCACGATGTAGAAATCTTCCAGTGCCGCCTCCCGGTGGGATCCATCGATCCAGAAGTCGCTCTCGCTCTTGGAGGACGGCATGGTGGGCTGGGGGCTGCGAGCTGCCTCCAGCTGCGGGCAAGGGGAGACCCCGGCATGGATGGCCGCAGCCCCCCCGCGTCACCCCCACCCAATCCCCCCCAGTGCCCAGATGGCTCGGGAAAAACCAGCTCGGGATTATCGAGCGCCACGGAACCACAAATCCCCTTCCCACCCGGCACGTACGATGCTTTTCCCGAGATAATTCCCCCCGCTCCGGGATGTTTCCCCCCCGGCTTTTTCCACCTCCCCCTTTTCCCACCCCATTCCCACCTTTTTGGGGTCCTCAGAGTGGGCAGGCCGGGCACCCTCGGGCTGCTTTGCACCCCGATTCCTGCAGCCCCCCCGAACCCCCCCCGCCCTCCGCACGCCCCCGGTAATTTTGGGGTGGGGTCGTGGCTCGGCACGTACCGTTACCTGCGGCGCCGCTCGCGTCCCCCCCGGCGCTGCCTCATCCCCGGCGGGTCCCGAGCCCGCGGGGCCCCCGCTGCTCCCCAGACCGGGGCTCAGCTGCTCGGGGGGCCCGGCGGGGCTGGGAGGATGCAGGGATGGGAAGATGGAGGGAGGCAGGGACGCGGCGATGGGAGGAGGGCTCGGCAGCGGAGCGCTGCAGGGACCGGAGGATGCCGGGCTGCCGGGATGGCGGGATGGGAGGAGGCAGGGATGGGGGACACCGGGCAGCACCGGGAGGCGGCGATGAGAGCAGCAGGGAGAGGGGAAGGTGGGGACGCGGGGCCGCGGCTGCGGAGCACCGGGAGCCTCCCCGGCAGCAGCACCGGCTCCGCCGCGCTCGCCCGGCTCGGCCGTGCCACCCCCCGGCCCGGCGCCGCCACTGCACCCCTCGCCCCCCGGGGCTACGGCGCTCGGGGGGTCCGGGCCCCGCCGGCGCCGGGGGTCGCGGGGCGGAGGGGGCGCGGGCGCTGCCCGGAGCGGCCGCACGGTGACGCCGTCGCCCACCGGATGGGAACGGGGGGGAGATGGGAGGGGGCTGGGCTGAGGTTGGGATTGGAGAGGGATGGAGTTACGGGACTGGAGGGGGAGTGGGCGGGGGATGGTGGGAATGGCGCTGGGGATGGCACTGGGAATGGTGGGAATGGCACTGGGGATGGTGGGAATGGCACTGGGAATGATGGGAATAGGCTGGGAATGGTGGGAACGGCAGTAGGAATGACACTGGGGATGGTGGGAATGGCACTGGGGATGGTGGCGATGGCACTGGGACTGGCTCTGGTAATGGCACTGGAATGGTGGGAATGGCACTGGGAATGATGGGAATAGGCTGGGAATGGCATTGGGAATGGTGGTGCCCGGCTGGAGGAGGGGGATGAGCAGTGGAGGTGGGGGTGAGATGGGACAAGGCTTGGGTGGGTTTAGGGTGGGATTGGGATTGGGGTGGGGCCCGGAACAGGGAATGGAGATGGGATGAGATAGGGCAGGGACTGGGAATGGGATGGGAGTGGGGATGGGTTGGGTTGGGACAGGGCCAGGGATGAGATGGGGATGGGGATGGGGATGGGCTGGGGTGAAACTTGGTTTGGGACTGGGGCCAGGAACAGAATCAGAATGGACGTGGGATAGAGAAGGAGATGGGATGGGGCCAGGGATGGGATGGGAGTGGGGATGGAATAGCTCCAGGAATGGGGTGGGAGTGAAGATAGGGCTGGGGTTTGTCTGGGAAAAGGACAGGAATGAGGCTGGAGTGGGGCCAGGACCAGAGTGGGAGTGGGGTAGGGTTGGGGTGCTGTTGTCCCTGTGCCTGGGGCCACCCAGGCTGTGGGGTGCCCGTGGGGTGTTGTGTTCCCCACAGCCAGGGGAGCAGGAAATCCCTCCTGAACATCCAAGGCAAGGAAACAGCAGATTTTTGTGTTTTTCTTTTAAGAACTGGAAATAGGGAGAGCATCCCACAGGACAGTGACCCTCGGGTGAGACTGAGGGGTAGACAGGCCCTGAGGATGCTTCAGGACCCCCCAAATCCCTCAGCACAAACAGGAGACCCCCCAAAAGGCCCTGCCATGAAGGTCTCACCAGCACAAAACATTCTCCTTGTCATGGGCTCCCCGAGTATTTATTAGAATATTTTATCATATCTGAGGGAGGCAAACTCAGCCCTGCTTGATCTCCTCCAGTTGCAACTCCCTTTTGAAAGGGATGTTCGTACAGGGAGTGACCTGCTCCATGAATTAATTGACTCTGCCTCCGTCTCTCCCTGTCCTGGAATGTTGTGGAGACAAGGGTGGGCTGGAGAGGCTGCTTTGCATAATTAATATTTATCACTCCATCCCGAACAAGCACAATCCCCCCGTTCATCCCCAAAGAGTGGGGGGCTGTGCTGGCACAGGGGAGGCAGCTCCTTCCCTTTGGAAATCTCATCATTGGGCTCCTCACGAGGGGTCCAACCCCCCCTGGCACCCGCAGACACCCGTGGGTGGGCACGGGATGGGGCACGGGATGGGGCACGGGATGGGGCACGGCGCTGGATCAGCCTGGACAGCAGGAAATGGGGATGGGAATGGGGCAGCCCCCGACCCCAGCACCCCAAAATCCCTGCTGAGGTGGGGGGTGCCCTCTGCAGCAGCTGTCCCCGGCCAGGACACATTCCCAAGGTGCAGATCCGGCTGCTGGCAGCGGGAATTGTCCCGTTCCCTGCCGGGTTTGTGGGACGCTGGGGCTGGATCTGCTCCTCCAGCCTTTTGTCTGCGGGAGAGGAATTAATTATTTTGTTCTCTCATTACCCCGGACTAAGAATCCATTTCTGAGCAGCATAAATTTAGGTGCCTGAAGTGGCTATTTTAACATCCCGGGAAACATTTCTCTCCCTCTCTCGCCCTTTCCCCAATCATTTCTGTCTCATTGGCAGCCATCGACGTTCCGGATGAAGCACAAGATGGAGGGACATTATCCAAACCCTGCAAACGGCCCTTCCTGGGTGGAAAACGGGATGGCGAGGCTGCAGCGGGGTCCCCACGGTCCCCCCAAACCCCCCGGGCTGGGGGTCTGGGACAAATCCCAGCGCGGGCAGAGCGGAGTCTGAGAACGGCCCCGCGAGGGAGCGGCTGCCGCCGTGTGCTGCTCAATTGTTTGGAACATAAAATGGAAATTAATACACGGGGTGACCCCCCCCGGCATCCCCCCTTCCCCCCAGCGCCGCTCGCCTCGTTAATTGAACGGCGCGAAGCAAATGAGGTCAGAGCTCACTTGAGCCAGACAAGGACACGGGAACACGCGCGGCTGCCGGCGAGGCAGGGCTGTACCTGCCCGTGTTTAGCATTCCTGCCGGGATCCGCTCATTAAAAACCTAAAAGGCGGCTTAAGCATCCCATTAGAGCCTGGCCGGGCTCTGGAGCCTTCCCTGGCAGCCGCGCTTGCGGGAGAGCGGCGTGGCAGCCGGGCACGGGGAGGGGTTTGCGGCTCCTGCCCCATCGCCGGCCCCTCGGGGGGCTTTGGGGGGCTTTTCTTTGGGGAGCGCTTCTGGGGGTCCCTGGAGATCCCAGGGGTGAAAGAGGAGGGAGAGGTGCTGAGGGTGAGAGGGCTGGGAGAGGTGCTGGAGGCCGGGATGCTGCTGGAGCATCCCAAACCCCGAGGCTGGGTCAGGTCCTGCTGCTGGGGACGCCCAGGGGCCCCCTGCCCCTCATCCCCTCTCTTTCCAAGGAGATCCCCTCAGCCAGGATTTAGGAACAGCTCCCACGCCGTGCCTCAGTTTCCCCAGCTCTGCAGGGCCTTGGCTGGGGGTGCTGACCCTTCCCATGTTCCAGGTGTCCCCAGGGATGTTCCCAGCACCAATTCCTGCTCTGGGGTCAGGCCCTGCAGGTGCTGCTCCAGCCCTGCCCTGCCATGGGCCACCAGGATTTTGGGAAGAGGCACACGAGGGTCCTGTGGGACCCCTCCCAGTCTCCCCTGACCCAGGACAACCCCAGGGGCTCCGTGCCAGGGCTGTGGGCACCAATCCCATGGGAAGCTCTGTTCCTGTGGCACCGGATGCTGTCGCTGTTCCTGGGGACAGCTGGGGACCCCACTCCTCGTGTCCCATCCCAAACAGGACCCCAGCAAGTGGCAGGCACTCTGAGCCACCCCAGGGCTGTTCAGCACCCCAGCCAGGAGCACCCAAACTTCAGGGCCTCTCTCAGGTGGCACCTGAGAGCCACCTTGTGCCACCTCCTTGGGGCTTTGGCTTCCCCAGCTGCTCCATCCTCATCCCCAGGAGCCAACCCAGAGCCCACCCAGCATCTCCTCTTTCCAGAGGGGGTTCAGGCATCCAGCATTCCCTCTTTCCCATCATCTCCCTGCATCCTCCTCCACTTCCTCCCTCTTCCCTTTCTCCCCCTCTTTTTATTTTTTTATTTTTTTTAAGACAAGAAATGAGTTGTCTTCCCGCAGATGTGACTAAAAGCACTCTGGAAATGTCAGCCACTGCTGGAAAGGGACCCAGATAACATTTAGCTTTAGGTAAGAGAGTAGATTTTCTCTGCACTAATTCATATTTATAAGCTCTCGTGTTCCCGGGGAGAGCGCGGCGCTGATGGCACTCGCTGATTGCCAGCGCGCGGAGCAGGGAATTGTTTTCATATCCGAGATTAAAGAGTGCTTTCTGCTCCCAGTGGCACCTGTGTATTTACACTGGTCATTCTCAATTCATTCTTATAAGATTAAGACTGGAAATGGGAAATGGTTATAAAGTGCTGAGCCCGGAGGGGTCGGGGGACGTGACGGGGACGGGGCAGAGCCCGGAGCCTGCGCCGGGAGCGGCTCGGTCCGAGGAGGGCACGGGGGCTCTGCTCTCCCTGCGTGGGAAAAGCCCACCCGGAGGGAAATTCCTCGTCCAGATCCTGTGGGATGGCCACTCTGAGTGACCCCAGCAGGGATGGATGGGGATGGTTGGGATGGATGGGGATGGATGGGGATGTTTGGGATGGATGGTGTGGGCAGCGGGATGGACACAAGCTCACCACAGATTAGCTGAGAGCTTTATTTCTATTAAGATTAGCTAAAAGATTTATTTCTATTAAGATTAGGTGAAAGATTTATTTCTATTATGACTCGCTGGAAGATTTATTTCTACTGTTATTATTTTTCAACACATCCCGGGGTTTGTGTCAGCTGATTAAAAGCAAACAAGTAAAGCTCCTCTTCTCCGTGGCGGATCAAGGATTTGGGAACTTTTAGAGCTTTATTTAGTTTTTCTCTGTTTTATTTAATTTATTTTTTTTTTAAATCGTGTTTGTGAAGTGGCTGAGCAGCTCCGGAGAGGGGATGGACGGCTGGAGCAGTGTGGGCAGCGGGATGGACACAAGCTCACCACAGATTAGCTGAGAGCTTTATTTCTATTAAGATTAGCTAAAAGATTTATTTCTATTAAGATTAGGTGAAAGATTTATTTCTATTATGACTCGCTGGAAGATTTATTTCTACTGTTATTATTTTTCAACACATCCCGGGGTTTGTGTCAGCTGATTAAAAGCAAACAAGTAAAGCTCCTCTTCTCCGTGGCGGATCAAGGATTTGGGAACTTTTAGAGCTTTATTTAGTTTTTCTCTGTTTTATTTAATTTATTTTTTTTTTAAATCGTGTTTGTGAAGTGGCTGAGCAGCTCCGGAGAGAGTTGGAGCATAAACATGGGGGGAAAGGGAAAAAAAAAACCTGGGGTTGTGTCAGGGATTGAGGGGTTGGAATTAGGGGGAGGAAGGGGCAAAAAAAAAGGGGGAGGAGGCGGTGGGGGATGCAGGAGGGGTTCGGGGTGGAAAGGGAAAAAGGCGAAAGGAGAAACAAGACAATGGCAGAAGGCACCCCGGGGACTTCCTGAGAGGTTTTAGAAATTCAAAATACGCCTTAGAGCCTCAAAGCTGTGTCAGTCACAGCCCCGGCGCAGGGATCACTAAGGCTGCGGCCAAACAATACCAGATTGTGTGAGGAAGGTGGGAAAATCGGGGGTCTCAGCGGCTCCCGCTCACACCAGCGGTTCCGCCCGTCAAGCACGCGTTCCACATGAATCAATTCTGGACAGAGCCGCGGCATAATCCCCGCCAGCCTCGCTATGACAACTTGAAGGAGAATTCGGCGGCTGAGTGACAGCAGACGGAGAACTGACAAGGCAAAAGGCCGCAGGACTTTCCTGCCCTTTTTCCCCCTTTTTTTCTCCTTTTTTTTTTTCTTCTTTCTTTTCCCTTTCATTCTCGCTTTCCCCATCCCAGGAACTTTTCGTGGGCGGCTCCTCGGGGCTCACACGTGTCCCCGTGCTGCTGTTGGGGGCAGAGGGGGCTTTGCCCCCTCCCTGCAGCCCCTCTGCCCTTCCCTGCTCCCGGGGACCCTTCCCACAGCGGGATGCTCGGTCACCTCTGCCACCCCGCCGGTCACAGGGGGACACGGGGCTGTGACCTCCAGCAGGGCTGTTGGTGACAGAGGACACGTGGCGCTGGCACCTGGCTGCAGCTTCGGCACAGGGACCCCCAAACTGGGGGCTCACAGCATCCCCTGTGGGGCTGGAGGGCCAGGGGGTGCCTGGCAGAGCAGAGTGGCTCCCCCAGCCCAGCCAGCGAGGCTTTAATTACTCCAGGCTCATCATCAGGGAGGTGTAATGAGCTCTGTGAGTTTCCCAGTTAATCCTGGGCCGTGGGAGTGCTGGGGGTCACCTCCCGGGGGGTCCTGACCAATTCCACCCCTGACCCAGGGCACATTGGCAGCACCCTCTGCATTGTGCCAGCAAAGCCACCAGCAGAGCCAGGGCTGGGCTGGAGGCTGGGGGGTCTTTTTGGGGAGGGGACCAGCCCCCCTGAGCTGCTCCAAGCCAATATTGAAAGATTCCAGTGGTTGAAGCTGCTCGTCCATCCCCGCAGCTGAAGGAAGCACTAATCACCTCCCTGCGCCACCCCCCGCGCTCCCGCCTCGTTAGGTAAACGAGTGTATTATTAATAATCATATCAAGGATAAAAAGTGCTTTTGTCACCTTTGGATCCCGCTCCTTTCCGGGCTGCCCTGTTCCGGTTCCACATGCCTGCTCAGGGAGGAAGGAGGGAGAAAGGAAACTAATTAAAAATTGCCAGTGTCTTATGTCGGAGCGTTTGGGTGCGTTGGGTGGTGAAAGACGAGCGGCTTGTTGCAAGAAAATCAATTTTACAGTTACAGGAGCAGAATAAATAGAGGTGGTGCGTTAAGGCAGGAGGATGAGCAGCCTCCGAGGGCTGCAGCTCCGCAGGGACAGGGAATGAGCCATCCCGGGATGCTCCGGGTGTCCCCTGTCCCCACCCCATCCCGCCGCATCCCAGCTCCATCACCTGGCAGAAGGTTTTGCTCAAAACTGGTGAAAAAACACCAAAAGAGCTCCTAAATTCGGGCTGGGCGCCGCAGCCAGAGCAGAAATTAGGGAATTTTTTCCATGAAATGAAGAATTGGGCCCCAAAAGCCACCCGGAGCGTGGCTGTGAGGTGCACACGGACCTGGGGGGGGTCACCTCATCCCGACCCCGGGCAGCCCCGGCACGTCCCGGCTCCTGCCTGGAATCCATTCCCATCCCCGCCGCACGAGGCTCCATCTGTATTTTATTCCTCTCGCCTCTCCGCAGGCCTGTGGCTAAAATCTATTGGTTTCGTGCAGGATTTCATTGTCTTTTTGGGGTCAGGGAAACGGCGAAGCAGCCAATTCCCCTTGGCGGGGGGGTTAAACGCTGCTCCCCCCGCGCATTCCCCCGCGGGGGCCCCGATGCCTGGGAATGAGGGAGCAGCAGCCGGGGGTCCCCGACCAAAATGACTTTTATGCTAAATGGGATTCGGGAGGCGGCTGGAGCAGCGCGGGGTTTCCTGCTTTGGGATCTCGCTGCTCCTCCCGGAGCCGTCAGCCGGGACCCCTCCTGCTCCTCTGGATGCAGCAATTCCTTCCCGGCTCCTCTTCCCAGCCCTGCATCCCTTTTTTCCCCTTCCTGGTGACCCTTTCCCAGCCGGGTTCCAGCCCCATCAGGACTGTGCTGACTTTGCTCCTCACGCCCATCCCTAATCCTCAAATCGTCCCTCGTCGGTTTTGCATCCATCTCTAAGCTCCTCATAATAGATTTATTAAAAAAAAAAAAAATAAAAAGGGAAGGAAATAAAAACCCTCTGTGGCTTATTAGGGGGTATTTTGGCTTTAACTGAAAGTGCCCAGAGCAGAGGGGCCGGATCCGGATCCTCCCCGGTGCGAGGGACAGGACCAGTTGATCCCAGATGTCACAAACATCCTTTTCCTGGGAAACGGAGGAGGGAAGGACCCTGTCAGGGACCCCCAGGTGTGGGCAGGGGGTCCCCAGAGCGTTGTGTGCAGGGACACAGCCTGCTCCTGCCGTGGATCCCTGGATCCCAGGGTTGGTGTTTGCTCAGCTCCCGAGGTGCTCCTGGAGTTTGCTGGGCTGGGGTTTTTTGACCAGGAGCTGCCTCGAGCAGGCTCTGGCCTGAGGAAAGGGAGGTCTCTGGGTGAATCAGCATTTCCGAGCTGTGCCAGGCATCCCAAATCCCCGCTCTCCATTAGCACCTAATAAAAACGGAGCTAATTATGAATTAGCGCGGGATGAAAATGTTTTGGTTTCTGTTCCCCGGGAGCTGCTCAAACCCCTCGGCCAATTTGGAGCGAAGGATGGACAGGATCCCTCGGCCCCAGGGCCAGCGAGGGGCTGCTGGGGGGACAGAGCTGGGGCACCCAGAGCTGGGAGAACACGGAGCTGGAGAGAGCACGGAGCTGGGGACACCCAGAGCTGGGAGAACACGGAGCTGGGGACACCCAGAGCTGGGGGACACCCAGAGCTGGGGACACCCAGGGCTGGGAGAACACAGAACTGGGGACACCCAGAGCTGGGGGCACCCAGAGCTGGGAAAACGTGGAGCTGGGGACATCCAGAGCCCAAGGCAGAGCCTGGCGCACACAAATTCTGGACACTCAGAATTTGGGGAGGGGACCCCCAGAGCTGGGGACACCCAGGGCTGGGAGAACACGGAGCTGGGAGAATATGGAGCTGGGGGCACACAGAACTGGGGACACAGAGAGCTGGGGGCACCCAGAGCTGGGAAAACACAGAACTGGGGACACCCAGAGCTGGGGGCACCCAGAGCTGGGAAAACGTGGAGCTGGGGACATCCAGAGCCCAAGGCAGAGCCTGGCGCACACAAATTCTGGACACTCAGAATTTGGGGAGCCACCAGGGATCCCTTCCACGAGGGATCCCCGCACGAGGCACGCTGGGATCAGCAGCACCCCCGGGATGAGCAGATGCCCACCCTGGCTGTGTGAAGGGCACAGCGGCTGCCCCCGTGCCCGCAGCCCCTTTTGGGGCTCAGAAGCCTCCTGGGCTCCCTGGGCCACCAGGAGCAGCCAGGGCTGGCCGCGGGCTGGCACCGGCTCGGCTCGGCTCGGCCGGGCGAGGAGCTCGTTGTGGATTCACGGCACTCCCCGGCACAAATGGGTTTAAACTACCTTAAGTGTTTCAGCAGGGAACTGGCGCTGGCGGTGTAACACTGTATTACCACAGCATTAGGAGTGAAGTATTGATCCTAATCCCCTGGTTCAAAAATAGGATTATCAGAAGGGGAGGGGAGGGGAGGGAGGGAGGGGGTGCGGGAGGATCCCCGTCCCCAGCCCCCGGAGAGCCGCTCCTGCGGTGCAGGGAGCGCTCGGGGCACGGCGGTGGCACCGGGGCAATCAGAGCTGTGCCCGGGTATCCCTCGCCCCTGGAATGGCCCAGCCGCGCCCCTCGGGGATTTGCCCACCCCGAGTTCTTTGGGAGGGGGCACGGGGGGAGCGGGAGCTGCCCCCGAGGGGTTCCTCCTCCCCAGAGCACCTCGGGGTGCAGCCACCGTGGCAGGAGCGGTTCCGTCTGACTGTCCCCATGCTCATTCCCATTGCCGTGAAAAGCCATCTCCCCGACTGATCGATTCCCGCGCCGGTGCTCCTCATGGATGGATTGATTGATTGATTGATTGATTGGCCGATGGAGCGAGCCCTGCCCCGGCCTTCCAGAATTCCCCTTGCTGCTCCTCCTGGTACTTCTTTACCTTCAGCAGCTCGGCGAGGAGGGGGCAGCGGGGCACGGGGGAAGGGGAGGCTGCGAGAAGTGGGGTTACACCGGGGTTACACCGAGGAGAGGGTGGCACCGAGGGGCTGGCACCATGCCCCGAGCCTCCTGCGCTGTGCCCCCAGCCCCCCGAAGCCCCGGGGTGGTCAGTCAGTGATGGTGGGGGGTGGATTCCCTGGATTCCCTGGGGTGTTTCCCCCCTCCCGGGATCCGCGGCATCCATCTGGAGCCATCTCCTTACTACAGATTAATGCGCACGACGGAGGCTGGGCAGGGATCGGCGCTCTCCTGTGCAGGAGAAAAGGGGGGGGTCTGTGCAGCCCCCACCCCATCGTGCCTCGTCCATCCCAGCCCCGCTTTTTCTCGGCACCGGAGCCGGTCCCAGGGTGACCCCCCCGCCCCTCCCCGGCCTCTCCCCGCCTGGCTGACTCTCCATACAGTTCCCATTTCACTCCTAATCTCCTCTCTTAGTTTTTAATCCCCTCTCTCCTCCCAGGCTGCCTTTCCCTGTCCTCCCTCGCCTCCTCTCCTTCCCTCTCCCTTCGCCTCCCCCTCCCCGCAAGACAAATTACCCTTAATGATATGCTGAAGGCCATGACACCCATGTTGTCTCTTTGTCATCCTTCGCGGTGCAGCGTGAAAAGATAATACAAACCGCGGCACTTATCTACAATTGAGCGCCAAGACAACCTGCTAATCCCTTAATAACGCGGCGCCGGCCCCACGGCTGCGCTCCCGCCGCTGAATGCCAAATCGGCCAAATCGCCGCCGCTGCCAGCGCCCGCCGCCCGCCCCGGGCTGCCCCGGGGCCCGGCGGGGCCGCTGGACCGGGCGAAATCCGGGACCGGAGCCCAAAGGTGCGGGGAGAGGGTGGGAGATGGGTACGGCAGAGGATGGGGAGGAATGAGTCATGGATGGGTGAGAAAGGATGGGGAGGTGGGGGGAAATCCCCCTTAAATGGGCCTGAAAGGATGGGGAGGTGGGGGGAAATCCCCCATAAATGGACCTGAAAGGATGGGGAGGTGGGGGGAAAGCCTCGATAAATGGGTAAAAAAGGATGGGGATATGGGATCATTGAGTAGCAGAGAATGGGGGAAAATCCCCCATAAATGGGTAAAAAAAGATGGGGAGATGGGGGAAAAGCCTCAATTAATGGGTAAAAAAGGATGGGGAGATGGGATCATTGAGTGGCAGAGGATGGGGGAAAATCCCCCATAAATGGGTAAAAAAGGATGAGGAGATGGGATGAGTGGCAGAGGATGGGGGAAAATGGAAGAAAAAGTTTGGGGAGATGGGGGGGAAAACCTCCACAAATGGGTTTAAAAGGATGGGGAGATGGGGGGAAAAGCTTAAATTAATGGGTAAAAAAGGAAGGGGAGATGGGATCATTGAGTGGCAGAGGACGGGGGAAATCCCCCATAAATGGACCTGAAAGGATGGGGAGATGGGGGAAAGACTCCATAAATGGGTTTAAAAAGATGGGGAGATGGGGGGAAAACATCAATTAATGGGTAAAAAAGGATGGGGAGATGGGATCATTGAGTGGCAGAGGATGGGGGAAATGCCCCATAAATGGACATAAAAGGCTGGGGAGATTGAGGGAAAACCTCGATAAATGGGTAAAAAAAGGATGGGGAGATGGGGATCATTGAGTGGCAGAGGTTGGGGGAAAATCCCCCATAAATGGCTAAAAAAGGATGTGGAGATGGGGGGGGAAACCTCGATAAATGGGTAAAAAAGGATGGGGAAATGGGGGGCAAAGACTCGATAAATGGGTACAAAAAGATGGGGAGATGGAATCATTGAGTGGCAGAGGATGGGGGAATATCCCCCATTGATAGACCTAAAAGATGGAGGAGATGGGGGAAAACCTCGATAAATGGGTAAAAAAAGGATGGGGAGGTGGGGGAAAAGCCTCGATAAATGGGTACACAAAGATGGGGAGATGGAGACTATTGAGTGGCAGAGGATGGGGAAATATCCCCCATAAATGGACCAAAAAGGTTGAGGAGATGGGGGAAATCCTTAATAAATGGACCTAAAAGGAGGCAGTGATTGGGTCATCGAGTGGCAGAGGACGTGGGGAAAATCCTCAATAAATGGGCCTAAAATATTGGGGGGTGGGGTAAAAATCTCAATAAATGGACCCAAAAAGATGCACTGATGAGATCATGAAGTGATGGAAGACCGTGGGGGAGAATTCTCAATAAATGGGTGCAAAAAGTTGGGAAGATGGGGGAAAATCCTCAATTAATGGATGAAAAGGATGGGGAGATGAGATCACTGAGTGGCAGAGGATGGGGAAAAAATCCCCGTGAATGGATCCAAAGGATGCAGTGGTAGGAGAGGCGAGGGGGAGCAGGGGTTGGGTACCAGCTCCGGGGGGGAAGAGGCTGCATCCCTGTGGGCCCATCCTGATTCTGCTGGTGCCCGTGGAAAACCCTTCTGAGACGGCTGGTCCCCGTCCAGCTGCAACCTGCAGGACATCTGGGCACATCTGGGCATCCCAGAGGGGTTTGTGCCTGGTGTCCAGGCTCCCAAGTGTGCAGTGGAAATGTGGCTCAGCCACAGCCCCACGGGGAAAGGCGTGACATCCCTGCAGGTGCCATCCCAAACCTGCCGCTGTCCCACCCCAAATGGCCAATTCCAGCACAGCCTCGAGGTGCGCCAACATCTGGGCACATCTGGGCATCCCCCAGGGGTTACACTCAATGCCCACCCCAGAAATCTCGTGGGAGAAGGAGCATGGCTGCACCCAGCACGTGGCAGCCGCCGTGGGGACACCGGGGGACACCGCGCCGCCGTGTCCGGCGTGCCCAGCCCCACGCTGCCCTGACGGACAAGAACTGCTGCTCAATTCCCGGCTCCCTTTCCCCTTCCCACCCCCACTGTGATTTACCTGTCCCCAGAGGAGCCCCAAAGCTGTAAACACACTTTTATTTGTCAGTCGTGTCCCCGCAGCCGCGCGGCTGTTGGGAAGGTAATAAATGATTCCGGTCCTCTTGGCTTGATGATGTCGGGATTAGGAGCCCTACATATTTTATGGAAACCTCTACATGATCTTCCTTGATAAATCATTTAAATAGGAGTGTCTTTTCTTGGTGTGGGATATAAAATATTTACTGGAGCGGGTGAAGGCTGTTCATCCGTGTTTACCCTCCCGCTCCCCAGCCCGGCGCTGGTGACAAACAGCTCAGCCCTTCCCCAGCTCAATGGCACCTCGGCTGTGACACGGGGACAGGCTCCTTGGGCTTGAAAGCTGGGAATTTTTGGGATTTATGTGTTCCCCCAGTTGCGTTTTCTGCAAAAAGGAGTGATTTTGGTGCAGCATCAGAGCATCCTCCCCGTAGCGCCCACCAGCCCCATGCCAGGGTGTGTTTGCCATGCCATGACCAGTCCAGCCAGCAAAACCAGGATTGCTGCAAGGATAGGAGCTCACCAAGGGGAATTTTTGGGACCAGCACATCCCCTCAGCTTCATTTTGTTGCAAGAAGTGATGTTGGCCCAGCACCCCAGAGCATCCTCTCTGCAGCACCCACCAGCCCCCTGCCAGGGAATGTTTCCCACCAGCTCCAACCTGCAACCCCGGGGTTCTCCAGCACCTCCCGCACCCCCGGGGTGGATGGGATGGATCCCCCCACCCCTGCCCACCTCATCCCCCCCTCCAGCCCCGGCAGCCTCCGCAGCAGCGTCCTTCTCCCTTCCCCATTAGCATTCATCGCAATTCTTTTCATTTGTTACCTGGCAGGGGAATGAAAACACGTTGTTCCCCACAGCGGGGGGTTTCCTACGGCGAGCCCCAACTTTTCAATCATTCCCTGGCAGCGCCGTGGCAGAGCGCGGCCCCCCCGCCCCCCGGGCAGGAGCCGGCGCTATTAAAAGGCTCACCCAGGGGCATGTATTTTCCATAAGACGCCGTGTACATGCTGTGCAACATTCAGGAGGATCATGCTGGAGCAATTGGTCCGGATATAATGCCGGTTACCTTGCGAGAGAGGAGCTCCGAGGGGAATGGATGCTCGCTCCGTGCCTGGGGGAGAAATCGCTCCCTGCAAAGCCCCGGGGCTGGGGGTGGATGCTCAGCACCGGGGCCGTGTCTGCCGCCGGCCAAACCGGGCTCGGAACGGGGGAAAAGGCACCGGGAAGGTGCCCTGGGGGTGGGTGAGGCGCAGTGAGCTCCCGAGTGCCCTCACCCATCGCATCCGGGGGGTACTGGGAAGAAATCCATCCCTTTGAAGGTGGCGAGGCCCTGGGATGGATTTCCCAGGCACCATCCCTGGAAGTGTCCAAGGCCAGGCTGGGCTTGGAGCAGCCTGGGACAGTGGAAGGTGTCCCTGCCATGGCAGGGGTGGAATGAGATGGGCTTTAATGCCCCTTCCCACACAAACCATGGTGGGATTTGCTGAATCAATGATTCCCAGGAATCCTCCACGGACGGGGGGGCTGCAGCAGCCCCCTCCCACCCCTCCACCACCCTCCCTCCTCTCCCCGCGCTGGGGGGAATTAACAGCCGAACAAAACCAAATGTCCAGCGGCCTGAAAAGTTCCATTTCCTGCCCCGCGGCGGGAGCGGCCGGGGCTGAGCGCAATTACACACCCGGCTGGGCCGGCTCCTGCAAATCCATGGCCGCAAAGGGCCGGGGGTCTGTCACCTGCCTGCCCCAGCAGCCCCCCGCCCCATCCCCATCCCCATCCCCATCC